>NC_143021.1:158040977-158053477 GCF_055824585.1 Amblyomma mixtum
GACTAGTTTTTTCAAAGGCAGCTTTAAGTGAGCTACAAATGTGTTTACGTGGGCTGCCCGTTTCTTAGAATTGAAGCATACTTCAGACGATTTAAGTAGATAGTTTCAAAAGTACACTTTTCTTACACTAACAACATACTAAAACCCCATACCCATTTTTTCACGTATTTTAAACGTGTTCGCTTCTAGCGAGTCCTGTTCCGCTGGTGCACACGACGCTGTTACTGTTTCGTTTCGCCCGATCACTGGCGTCACCTTTACGCCTAGAAGCGGGGTCGTGGGGAATTGCACCGAGTAGCGATCACCATCTCCGCTTCATGCTCACTTCGGGGCCCGCTCCCAGCAGCTGCACTTCGCCTACCGAGCTCCTGCAGACGACAGCACGCAGTGGCGACGGCAGGTGAACCACAAAATCCCTTATAAAAAAGGTCCATAGACAGTCTGTAGACCTCTTATTGACTCTATTGACTTCCTATAGATATTGCTTTTTGTCTATTCACATTCTATACACTGTCTATAGACGAAAGTCTACTAAAAGTGTATGGCCATAAATCTATAGATTGTCTATAGACTGTATATGGCATTTGTACTGCCTATAGACTGCTGTCTAAGGTTTCTTTTTAGACAGTCTATAGACTTTATAGACAGAAGTCTATAGACACTCTATAGACTGTCTAAACTTTTTTTGTAAGGGGCGAGAGAAGCACGCTTGCCTCAAAAAAGAATGTCCGCACCGGCGGTTGCCGCAAGTTCACCGGGCAGTCGTCGGGATCAAAAGACCTCATTCTATGCAGACTGAAAGGCGCCCTCCATGTAGGAACTATTCAGAACTTTCTTAATAATGGCAGTTCGCCGCCGTGAAAGTCCTGAACGCCGTATAATCGCCCGCACGGGATCGGGAATTTTGGAGCACAATCTGAAAGCCTCTGTACCGGCCATTAATCAATTACTCGATCCATGTACCAAACAGGAAATGATAATTAGGAGGCCTGGTGACCATGCAAGAGCCGCACCATTTAAGAAGTAAATAAAACAAAGCTTGCGGCAACACTTGGCCACCGTAGTTACCAGAATGTAAAGCGATCATGTTCGTAACGACTTTGTGAGTGCGAAACGGAAAAAAATAGCACGATTGTAGAGCAAAGGTCGGCTTTGTGAGTGCGTGAAGAAAAAAATGGTAGGAGTTTAACGGAATTAAATCGAGGAGACGTGCGAAAGCATGTGTTCATCATTCAGTTGGAGGGAACACTTAACATCTGCCTTAAGTGTATGACGCGATAGCCTTACTGGGCTAATGCTCATATATGCATAACTGGTCATTCTGTACTTAAGATTCGTAGATGGCGGAGAGTCCTGATATCACTACCATCGCAGTGGCGCAGCGGTCAAGAGATGCGCCACTGCTCTGGGAGGTGACTGTTTCTATCAAAGCCACCAGTGGGGATTGTGCGGACCATGTATGCTCTTCTGGACCAATGTCTCACGACCAATCATTAATTTAACTGCCACCTGCCACGGTGGTCAATTTGCTCACTTTCCGCTGGGCAGGTTATCATGACGCCCTCCTCCCATTGGCTACAGCCGGCGCGACACTCCTTCGAACTAACCCGAGCTTACTCGGGTAAACTCGGGTTAGTTCGGAGCCCAAGACAAGAAAGAAAAGATTCTTGCTCGGGGTTGGTACGCCTGCAGTAGAGCTTTCGCACCAAAATGAAAGCAGGAATGTACCGTGAGGAACAATGCCGCAACGTGCGGAAAGATAGGGATAACTTTACGAACAAAACCGCTTCAACAAGTGGCTGCCAAGCGCCCTTTCTGCTTTAGGAGAGCTGCGCAAAAGGTAATCAGGTCAGACCGACAAGGACATAAGCACGGAGTCCCGCCGCGCCGTCACCGCGTCGACCGCGTGCTTTAGGCGCCTGTGTGTATAGTAGTAGTATAAAACTTTACTCCGCAAAAAGGGACGGGGTTTGGGGGTTGGGGCCTTGAGCAGCAGATGGTGTTCCTAGGTACAGGATCCCATTGGTTCTTGCTGCCTCCTCGGCCCGCTTAACCAGCGCAAGCTGATCTTGCGGTTCGGAGCTGGACAGAAGCTCCTCCCACTGCTCGACTGACGGGTTTGTAACTTTCGGCTCTATCGGGCTCGCCCGACAGCCCCACATGGAGTGGTAGAGGGTGGCTATCTCTCCGCACCACGCGCATTCTGGAGTGTATTGCGTAGGCCAAATCTTTTTCTATATGTAGCGACTTGGGTATGAGTTTGTTTGTAGCCGTCTCCGTGTAGTTGCCTGATGTCTTGTGAGTGTCTTGTGGGGAAGCGGGTATTTACGGCGTCCTAACTTCCAAAACATGGTGAGCTCCAGTAGCTGTTCGGAGTAGTGTTGGTTTCCCCCTTGTCGTCGCTCGCTCAGTTTGTGTATAAAAACGAAACTTGTTCAGTCGCTCAACCGAACGGCGAGTGATGCCTCCCGAACGTCGGTGGCCGTTCTCGGCAACACTTAAATGTGTCGTCTTGCGTAGAGCCTACGGAAAATTCCGTCAGTTCGATGCCGCCGAAAAGTGCGTCAGATAGCGATACCGAATTGGCGGAAGCGGTGCATATGGCGCACCTAGAAAGATTGAGCCGAACGAACACAGGCAAAACCATCCTGGGCTGGGTGGAGCTGCTGCCAGACAGGGGTGCCAGCGACAACACCGATGTTCCCCTGAAATGTCGCGAAAACCTACTCGTATTCCCTCTTCCCAAAAACGTGCAAACGACCAATAACAGTGAACGGAGACAAAAAAAGGCGGAAGCGCTTACGAAGCTCATGGAAAATAAGAAACCTGAAGAAGTCGCCTATGTAGACGCGGCTAGTGGAAAGTCGGGGGCGGCAGTCTCCACGGTGGTCAACGGTCGTGGCGTACCAGTCGCCGCCGCATCCATTAGCGGCCGAAACATACAGCTGAGGACGTTGCAATAGCGCTCGCTTGCGGTGGAACGAAAGCAAACATCCTAATTAGCGATAGAAAAACGGCTTTCTGGAATTTTGCAAAGCAAGGGTCTCGAAAGAGGAAAACAAAATTTTAGAAAGTTCGGAATTGAACCTTAAAATTACGATGTTCCGGACTCCCGCACACGAATCAGTCCCCCAGGCAATGAGGCGGCACACGAATTAGCCCTAGCTCTCTACTTCCGGGTAATCGTAGAGCCTCCCGACTGTCAGGGACTGGATGAGCACGCGGAAACCTACACTGCGATCGTCGAGCGCTATAGAGTTGAAAGAAGGTCTCTGCCACCACCGGACCGAACTTTACGGAACAGAGAGGTTGTCGCTTGGTGACGCCTGCAAGATGGGAATTTCCCAAATCCAGTCTGGTTGTTCCTCACTTGAATAGAAGATAGACCTGATGATAACTGTAAAATCTGGGGAGATAGGGGCACTCTTGATCGTATAATCTGGCAATGTCCTGACTCCTCAGGCGTCAGGAAGAACATTGAAAGTAGAGATGCCTGTGAGGCCTTGCTGCGAAGCGAGTCCCCCGCCGACCAGCAACAAGTCATCCGCCTGGCGACGGAAGCCGCGAAGAATCGCTGCAACTTCGCCTGTCTTTAGTCGCGGAGGCCCCCGCCCCTTGAGCCTGCGCGCCAGGGGCAGGGATTAGGGGGCCTCCTACATCGGTGTAAAATAAAGTTCTTCTCCTTCGGCGAAACTGTAGCTCCGGAGATCGCCTTTTCGCTCGCAATAGCAGCGCCAAGCTTCCCATCCACACGAAGCGTCATACTGCTCATACTGCGTCAGACTCCCTCAACGAACGCTGGGGGAGTCTGCCGAGCTTTCATAGAAGGAAATGTCTTTAAGATGCTTTCAAGCCGAGCATATTCTATCGCATTTCCTCAGGATGAGGCTGCGAATGTGCCGTCTCCAGCGACGAGTTTCTGACTGCTCGGCCACTGCTGTGATATGTGTTGACCTGTATTTGTGGCTTGTAGCTTCGCTGGTTAATCAATGCTGCATTTGTTTCTTGCTTTTTGTTCCGTCTCCCGAAATTTAGGGCCGAGCAGTATACGAATAAATACGTCATAGTGCGCTTTGTATCCTCCTAATGTTCGATTTAAACGGGAATATTCGATTATACGCAAGGGCTGATTGCTCCCTCCATTTCTGGCAAAAACAATCTCGTTACATTCGAGTAAATACTCTACTGTATTGCGCCCTAGGTTTCCGCATTTTATATACGAAACGTATACGAAAACCTAGTTTCCCTAGGTTTTTGTGTACATTTAGTTCTGGCTCTTTTGGAGAACAACACTGAAAGCCTGAGAACACTTCTTTCGTATATATTAAATTTCGCCGCCGCTGCGCGTTCCTAGGACCCAAAATTCCGTGTCATATGTTCCGAGGCTCGAGCCAACGTGCGAGAAGTCCCCTTTATCTGCTCGCGAACCAGCCCCGGTGAGCAGGCAAATGTGAGCAACGTTTAAATGGAGCGGCAGTGGGTCGTTCAGGCCAACGCTAGGGGGACTGGCTGCGACTGAACACCATGAACGTCCGACGCGTTTCCTCCCAGTGGCGTTCCAAGCGCAGTCCTCACAGAGTCGCAGCAGCAGCCGTGTGGTTTGCAGGGTGCGTTTTATCTGCATCATTTTCATGTTGCAACCGATCTTTATATTCTTGTTAATGTATGCACAACACATCGTGAAATGACAGAAATAAGCACTGAAGAAGCGTAGCATGATGGGCCAGCTGGTGCATGAATATGCAAAACACCAGCACGAAGGTCGCCCTGTCTACTCCTTCCTCTTGTGAACTCGTCTTTCCTGCTGGTTTTTGCCATAATTATAACCAAAATAAGGTTCCGTGTTCGCAACGGGAGCATTCTAGCAGGACAGCTGACGAATGAACAGTGTACAGCGTTCGCGCTGTTGTCAGTCTCAACCTTAAAGACCGGCAGGCCGATGACGATATGCTACTAGCGGGCAGCAGCTGATCCTTGTCATGCGGGGACTGTCATCGCTTTCACTTTTTTTCCGAAAGGAAAAGGGAGGAGGGGGGGGGGGGGGGGTCTTCCTACTGTTCGCAAGCGAAGCCCGAATGGCCGCGAGGGGGACTCACCGGTTGGAGGCGAAACGCAAGAGGCGCTGTGTGATGTCAGTGCACGTTAAAGATCCCCACGCGGTCGAAATTATTCCGGAGACCTCCACTACGGCACCTCTTTTTCTCTTTCTTCTTTCACCCCCACCTTCCTCCCTTCCCTTACGGCGCGGTTCATGTGTCCGCCGATATACGTATGTGGGACAGATACTGCGCCATTTCATTTCCTCAAAAACCAAGTTACAAATTTATTTTTACTCACCGGAGGCCAGAAGCAGCCGGGCCTGGGGAAGGTCGGCAGAAAGACGGGCAGCGTGAACAGGGGCAGCACGGGGCCGTCCAGCAACGACGCGATGCACGCCACGGCCGCAGGCAAGGGCAGCGCCGCCAGGTTTAACACTGCGGGAACCAACGTTTATGGATCTATAAACGCTGGCGGGAACAGCGTCTATTGTTCCTGAGCCATAATGCTCTGCTAGCCATCTGCTTGAATGCTGCATTGGAAAAATTATTCCTGCCCCGCCGCGGTGTCTCAGTGGTTACGACGCTCGGATGCTGACCCGAAAGACGCGGGTTCGATCACGGCCGCGGCGGCTGAATTTCGATGGAGGCGAAATTCTAGAGGCCCGTGTGCTGTGCGATGTCAGTGCACGTTAAAGAACCCCAGGTGGTCGAAATTTCCGAAGCCCTTCACTGCGGCGTCCCTCACAGCCTGAGTCGCTTTGGGACGGTAAACCCGAATAACCAAACCAAAAATTATTCCATGCGCTGTCGACTTCCTCGTTTCGCATTGTGCTCAAAGGATACGACCGCAGCAGACAGACACCTCTATGCAAATTGACGAGGGAACATACAGTGCTTCGTCCGGGTGCGGGTATATTGGAGGGCAAGCAGCAATGCCTTCTACAGCAAACTATTGTTTCGTCCCATCCCTTCCGAGCTGAGTTAGCAAAGCTACTGTGCGTTGTCGCGTACCGGTCACACTATAGGACGCATCCAGTGTTGAGCTTCACCACACATTAGTCGACATCAACGTGCAACTGATGTATGTACACAAGCAGGTGCTCCCACCGGCCTCGACAGCCTGAGCGAGAAAAACGCTCCTGTGTTCGTTCGCTTCTTCACTACCATAGCAGGCACTCACGGCCGAGCCATGCTGCCCTCGGACGCGGCTTGGCACAGGCTGCAAACAGCGCCATGGCGGCCAAGCGTGTGCAGAGGGCGCACAGGCAGCGGAACGCCGCGCGCAGCGCCAGCAGCGCCACCAGCGGCGGCCACCCGTGACGGACCAGGCCCAGGAGTAGAACACCCGCTAGAAGCCCCTCGCTGTCCGACCACACCTGCGCCAGTGATGGCAATGATAAGGATGGACGTCGACAGCCCCAGAAATCAATCACGGTAAACACAAGCGGAATGAAGAAATTCGTCTGAGTGACAGTCACTCAGAGTGACAATCACTTTTCACTCCGCAGAAAAACTTCTCGCTTATGCCTATTTCATAAGATCTATTACTGCAATCCTGTCCTTAAAGGTGCAGTGAAGAGGAATCTGAACTCAGTCTTTTTGCCACGGGAACTCGATGTACACGTTCCCAGCATTCTTAGAAACTTCGCTTTATTGCCCTGTGCGGCCGATTTCCCTAATTAGATCGAGGTAACGTCCGGCTCCCGCCTTTTTTTTTTAATTCTCCCCGTACGGTGGGCGGAGTCGACCAACGCGTGGAGTGCCTTTCCCCAGTCCCGTGGCGGCTTGCCGCTCTGCCATCGGCGGAGTAATACGTAGTAATCCGTAGTAGCAAATAGTCCGCACGTATTTTTATTTCTGCGGGCTTATTTTGCGGCTATATTATCTGCGAATGAAACCATTTATTCACGGAAACCTAAAAAACAAAATAAAGCGAAAGCAAAGCCCCCTTGGAGCTGGCTGGAAGGCACTCCACGCGTTGAGCTTCACGCATTTTTGGAGCCTACCTGTGCCGATGAAATCCAAAACACGTTCCTAATGTTCCATAACAGCAGGTCCCGAGATTGCGATGATCTACAAATCGGACCAGTCAAGTACGTCATACATATCCTAGCTCCCGTCCTTACGCATATCTATAATATCTGCTTTACGCAAGGCATATTTCCTGAAGCAATGAAGCTAGCAAAAGTTAGCGTTCTTTATAAAGGTGGCGATAAAAAAGAAATGTCCCACTACAGACCAATATGTATCCTTCCAGTATTCTCAAAAGGCATAGAAAAGTTAATTAATTACAGGATGACTACATTTTCTGATAAACATAACATACTGACGAATTCTCAATTTGGATTCCGCAAAGGTCGTTCAGCAGAGTTGGCACTTTTAACCCAAAAAGAACTAATTCTGAAGGCAATAGAAAACAAACTTTTAACTCTAGGTGTTTTTGTTGACTTTTCAAAAGCATTCAATAGCAGTAATCATAAAACATTATTAAAGAAACTTGAGCTTTATGGGTTTAGAGGAGTATTTCTAGATCTACTGAGATCATACCTACAGCATCGCAGCCAGCGGGTTATCATCAACACTTACACCTCTGACATCATGGAAATTAATTCTGGGATACCACAATAAAGTATTCTTGGGCCCTTACTGTTTAATCTGTACATTAACGACATCACAAACATTGATAATACTGCGAAATTCATTGTATATGCTGACGATGCTAGCCTGTTTTTTACTTCTTCCGATCCTAATGATCTTGTGCCACGCTGCAATAATTTCCTAAGTAAATTACACGAATGGAGCATATTCAACTCACTTTCTATTAATAGCACTAAAACTAAGGCCGTGTTATTTCAAGCGAAAAATAAAAACCCCTTCATTAACAGTGACCTCGTCATAGGTACATCGACCATTAAACTTGTTCCGTACATAAAAAGTCTTGGAGTTATATTTGATGCACACCTAACATGGATTAATCACGTCCAACTCATTCTTAAAAAACTTGCGAAAGGTGTAGGCATATTAACAAGATTACGCTTTTTCTTACCACGGGCCATTAAGGTGCTAATATATAATTCACTTTTTTTATCGCATATTAACTATTGCCACCTGGTCTGGGGTACCACCAACGCAACTAACATTACTAAGCTGTTATTATTACAACAGAAAGCTGTCCGTGCAATTGCTAACGCACCGCGCCTCGCTCACACAGAACCACTTTTTAAAAGACTTTCCATAGCCACCATGAATTGCATATACAATGACTTACTCCTTAGGCGACTTATAGGAAGCAAAAAACAGGGTAATAATTTATTTCATGAGCTATCTAACCTCACAAGAAATATTACCGTTTACGATACCCGGCATAACGAAACATGGTACATTCCAAAAACACGAACTAACACGGAACCCAGGCACTAAGTTACAGACTGCCATCATTACTCAACTCACTCGGCAATATTACATGATCATTTGTGTCCAGCGATAAATGACTGTGTGGTAAACTTTTTCACACTGTTTGATTTGAACTGTAATAATTTGTGATAGTTTTGTATTTTCCAAATTCTGTTTTGCATTTTTGATTGCTACTTCATATTGTTATGTTGAATTGTAAACTATTCATAAGCATTATTATTGTAACATATCTGAATCACTTGTATTCCAAATTGACTTTCTTAGTAACCCTCATTGCTACTTCATACTCCTATGTCGAATTGAATGCGAAACTATGTTTTTTAAAGGTGATCTTTGTACCATTTCCTAATCGTTGCTGTTGTCAAATTGTGTTTGTTACCAGAATTCATGACATATGTAGCCTTTATTAATAGGGAACATGGGCCCTGTCAAGCCGCGCTTTTTCCGGCTTTTTGCCCATGTTCCCGACATTGTGTACACATGATGTCAAATAAATCTGTCTGTCTGTCTTTGGTCGACTCCGCCCACCGTACGGGGAGAATTCAAAAAATAAAGGCGGGAGCGGGACGTTAACTCGATTTAATTAGGGAAAGTGTCCACACAGGGCAATAAGTCGCAGTTTCTAATAATGCTCAGAACGTGTAGGTCGAGTTCCCGCGGCAAAAAGACGAGTTCAGAGTCCTCTTCACTGCACCTTTAAAGGGCAACCGTAGCGGTTTTAGAATTCGATGAGTTGAAGGTTGCCGAATGTGCAAAATGTGCACGTAAAGCCTGCGAAATCGTTTTGCTCTAGCATTTGAAATGGTGGCGTAATCGCGGAGTGAAGTTGTCGTCGGCGTTCAGCTTCTCTGACGTGCGCAGTGGCAGGCAGAGGCCCCGATAATGACGTCACGCATGACGGCACTACGTTTCCAGCGAAGGAACTGCTATTCCATGGAAGAAAACCGACGCCATCGAACGTGAAGCTCACATTGCATTGTTTGACGCCATCTGACGACGCACAGCAGCATGCAGGCGCAAGCAGCAGAGATCTGAAATTTCGGCAATAATGACGTCACTGCCGAGTTTCCTTGCACTCCTCCAACGTAGTGAGGAGAAGCCTAAACATCGTCGCGGTTTTAATCGATGATTATGTAACCATCTTAAATGCTAGTGCAAGAATGCTTTGCATGCTTTATCTAGAAGCTTGATAGATTCGAATTCTTGAATAACCTCGACTTCTCAAAAAACCATTTCAGCTTCCCTTTAAGAACCGTCTACTAACTACCCCTACATATGTTTCAGGTCGCACTGTTCATACTCACAAAGTAGGTGTTCGTTCATGTCATACCAAGCACGCTTTCTATTCGTTTGTCCCTAACACTTCTAACAGTTGGAACAACCTTCCCAGGCTCATTGCCGATATTACTGACCCAAATGCCTTTAGGACTGCCGTATATTTTAGTCAATTTTCTTTGCGTTGGTTCTCGCTGTCATATTGCTGTCTGCCGGAAATATTCTTTGTTTTTGCCTCACTTGTTCTTTTTCCCCTTTTATTTTTGCCTTATTTTTTTTCTCGCTTTTCGCCGCGTTATAATTTTTTCTATTTTGTTTTCCTGCACCACTGTACCTTATACAACGTATATCTTTCCCACTCCCCTCTTTAATGCCTTCGGGCCCTGAGGGTATTTAAATAAATAAATAAATACCAAACTCCACTGGAAATACGGCTCAAATATACAGTTGTATAGGGAAAAAGCTAATTCTAAAAGGGTCAGTCATTTATTGTATGGTTTCTCCCTTTACGCAACCCCCTCGACGAAGACAAATTACCATTTGAGGCAGCCAAATCAAGCTGGTTATCTGCGAGAGCTTTTATATGTGAAAGTCTTCATGAGGCAGCGCTCATAAAGAGAGATGCGGCCTAAGATACCGAGTTGGGAGTGAGATGGAAGGTTCCCAGGATACCGGTGGCATGAAACAAATAGGTTTTTGGCGGTTCGTTCAGTGACGCCAATTTCACATTAGTTTGACTCTAGTTTCACGATTTGATAACGATTCTGTACACGTGAGCAGCAATTAAGGATAGGTGAAACTTGAGTTTAAATTTTAATATGCGTAAGAGGCACGTAGTTAACGTGTTTGGAGCTTAGATCGAGAGGGCACTGCACGCGAAGTGTGCGTTAGATAAGCCAAGATCTTGTCACGCTTTACTGCAAGTAATTTCAATGCGTTTATATTGCGTTTAAATATGCGTTTAAATAATTAATGTACGAGTATTAAAAGAAGATGACCAGGTGAAGGACTGAACCCGGTATTGCACCTGATGACTTGTTTTCTATTTCTGTAAATTTCTGAAATCAATCTGTTGAAAAACACGTGCTGACAGCGATTGTTGCTAGAAAGGAAGCTTCACTATATTTCAAAAAGAAGGCATAGCACGTCTGAGCCAGTGCCTTAAGTTTTATCTAATGTGGATTGCGGCCGTGCAATAGCTTGAGCTGAGGGACACAATCGTAATCTTTTCAGAAATCAACGAGCAGTGATCGAATTTTTTTGCGTAAATTAGATCGTACTACCTCTCTAGCAGAAACCTCTTTGCCGGTACGTGTTTGAGACGTCCGGAGGCTTACCAAGTTGAAGGCGAACACTGACGCCACGGGGTCCCAAAGTGAGCGGCGGTGGCCTCTCTGTCGGTGCTCCCATGCCACGTAGAGCAGTGCGAAGAGCGGGATAGCTGCGAGAACACAGATATACTGCCGCGTTGAAGTGAACAGCGGCGTCCGATGTGCCATCGTAGCGTGAGAAGCTAGCACTGTGAAAGCAATTGAAAGCTCGTCATATGCAAAAGAGCGCCACAGCGGCGGCTTAGTGGTGTGAGCGTACTCCTTGCAAGCGGGAGATGCGGTCATCCCCGCTGCCAACAAGCATCCACCTGTGATACAATGAATACAATCTTCACTGCAATCTCCCTCTTTTCGTAAGCCCTAACTTGCCCTTGGGAGAAGCAAAACTGGCTTGCACCTTGTTCGGCAGGTGCTCATAGGCGTCACACAGTATTCTGGACACCAGCAAACGAACCGACGAAGGTTTTGTGAGAGCACCTATAGATGGCCGGAGCGCCGTAAGAAGCCTTTCTCGCTGAGAGCAGCACAGCGGAACTTAGTGCGGCACTCTTCCACGATGGCCCACCATCGCTGTTGCTGTCGAAGGAGCTTAAGCATTTAACTAGTCGCAGATTTTTTATTGCGAGAGCAATACTACGCCAGGTCTAACGGCTCGTAGCGTGGTCCGTAGACCCTCCCTGCTCCTCGAGGAGCCGCCGCCGCGCCTAACAGATGGTGTGACGCCAGCCTCTCCGTTGCTACGGCGACGCGTGACGTCAACTTGCTTTCTCCACCGCAGCCAGGAGGAGCCGGTCGTGCCGCGCTCGAGGAGTCTTGCCATGGAAGTCACCGACGAAGAGTTCATATCTGAATCTAGTTGCTCTACTGCTTCTGCATTGTATTGCTTTCGCAACCAACCACGTTTAACCAGAGCTAAACCACTCCAATTTTTTTCTATAGAGATGTAAGTGCAGGAACAGTGAACTGCGCATTAGTTATTCCTAGCAGGAAATTCTAACTCCCCTGGCCCGTGTCTATGCGTCTGACCGAGGGGTCATGTGCCCCCTCATGAGGAAGTAGCGTCCGTATTGCCCCTAGGCGGCTACACGGTTTCCCGCAAAGCAGGCACGGCCTTCTGGTTCCATGCACCGAAGCGAGCGGTAGTGAGCACGTGAGCTCCCCGCCTGCTGCAGCAGGCGCCGGGATGCCTTTGTCCCCGTAGTCACTTTTATTTGGACGTAGGCAGTGAGCTTGGGTACGCATCGCATCACTACGATCAGTACGCTGTAAATGACACAAACACGACACTTTTAGTCTCCCATGCCGTAGCATCCCTCAGGTACACGTGTGAACAGTTGCGCCATCTGGTGACAAGGTGTCAAGGCAGAGCAACGCTGGTTGAAGTATTGTTTTCCCGTAATTGTTGATAACATGAGTGGATGTACTGCGAGATTTTTTTGTA
>NC_143021.1:159484800-159539800 GCF_055824585.1 Amblyomma mixtum
AATTTCTGAATGTTTGTTAACGTGCAAGGGTCCCAAGTGATTACGGCGTATTCTAGTAACGGACGGATGAGGGCATTGTACGCCAATAGACGAACACTAGGTGGGGATGACTTTTGTGAGCGCCTCGAGAAAAAGAGTTTCCGCATTGAGTTTGCTACAACAGCGTCTATGTGTTTTGACCGCGAAAGGTTGTTAGTAATCCATAGGCCCAAATATTTATACTCTGTCACCTCTCACAATGATATGTGTTTAGTACCGTACACAAAATGAAGAGGCATTTTCTTGTGTGTAATTTTCATAAAGACGGTTTTTTCAAAATTAATGCACATCTGCCATTTGTTGCATCACGCAACCACCTAATGACGCTAGGCCATTATTTAGACGCACCTGGTCGTCAGCTGAAGACACCACTTGATACAGAATACAGTCATCAGCGTACACCTTCACGCGGACTAAAAGATCTGCCACAATGTCATTAATAAACATAAGAAATAGGAGTGGTCCCAAAACAGATCCGTGGGGGACGCCAGACATAACCCGGACACTGCTAGAAGAAATATTGTGTAGAGTGAAGAACTGACACCTTGACATGTTTACGCAAAAGGCGTACTGGCGCTAAAAAAACGAAGACAACACACACAACAGGACAGGACTGGCGCCAACTTCCAACTAGTTTATTCACAGAAAAAACCACTTAAGAACCACACTGCATGCAAAAAAATACAGACAAACCAGAAACAAGGGGTGACTTAACAAAGATGCACGTGCCAAACGAACCAAAGGAATGATTATAACGCTGCAAGAGACCCACTCAGAAACCTAATCTCTTCTTCTGACAATGACACAGATGGCTTGCTTATGCAGATATCGCCCCTCTGTTTGATGTAATAGGCTTCTATTATTTCACGCTCTAATCTGTCTTTTGATCTTGCAATGAATTTGGTGTTCTCAAAACCAGGACGGCATTTGCAGCTTTTGCAGTGAGTGGCCATGTGGCTGCCATAGCCATTTTTTACAGCAATCTTGTGCTGCCTCACTCTTTCATTGTAGCACTGACCTGTCTGGCCGATATATTCCTTGCCGCAGCTTAGAGGAACAACATACACAACATCAGCCGTGCATTCAGTGGCGCGAATTTGGTGTTTCTTTTTGCACTGCTTAACCTTTCTTACTCTGTTGAAAGTGCAAACGCGCGACAGCTTGCAGGGAGCAGAAAGCACCACGTTGATCTTATATCTGCTGGCCACTTTCTTCAGGTTGTGCGAAAGCCGGTGAATATAGGGAATCACCACCGTCGGTTGTTTTTCTTTATCTTTGTTTTTTTGACCCTGTTCTCCCATCAACATCCGCTTGCGCTTCTTAACCAGGTCCTCACTAATGCTAGTTATGAGGTGTTCTGGGTACCCGGCTTGATGAAAGCGTTCAATTTGCGCATCGAAGCTCTGTGCCATCTCATGCTCACACGATTTATCCAAGGCTGCATTCAAGCATGTCGCAACGATTCCGCGCTTAATTAGCTTGGAATGTGCACTACTAAAAGGCAGTAGCTCTTTGCACGATCTCGGGTTGTAGGACCAACAAACATGGCGGTCCTGCTTAAATTGCTATGGCAGCCACATGGCCACTCACTGCAAAAGCTGCAAATGCCGTCCTGGTTTTGAGAACACCAAATTCATTGCAAGATCAAAAGACAGATTAGAGCGTGAAACAATAGAAGCCTATTACATCAAACAGAGGGGCGATATCTGCATAAGCAAGCCATCTGTGTCATTGTCAGAAGAAGAGATTAGGTTTCTGAGTGGGTCTCTTGCAGCGTTATAATCATTCCTTTGGTTCGTTTGGCACGTGCATCTTTGTTAAGTCACCCCTTGTTTCTGGTTTGTCTGTATTTTTTTGCATGCAGTGTGGTTCTTAAGTGGTTTTTTCTGTGAATAAACTAGTTGGAAGTTGGCGCCAGTCCTGTCCTGTTGTGTGTGTTGTCTTCGTTTTTTTAGCGCCAGTACGCCTTTTGCGTAAACATGTCAAGCTACAACCAACTAGCTCAAATCAAAGTATTGCTGGAACTGACACCTGTTCGAGAGGTAAGCTGCAATCCATGTAAGGATCCCATCATTTTTAATATAATAACTGAATTTATAAATTAGTTTGTTATGTGACACCTTATCAAATGCTTTGCGGAAATCCATGAATATTGCGTCTGTTTTCTTTCCCTGATTAATGGACTGAGCAAAGTCATGCCCAGTTTCAACTAACTGTGTACTGGTTGAAAACCCACGCCTGAAACCATGCTGAAAATCGGTAAGTACTTTGTGCTCTTCCAAGAAACCTAATATGTGTTTATGAATTATATGTTCTAAAATTATACATGATGTCGACGTTAGAGATATAGGTCGGTAATTGTCGATGTGTGCTTTTTTTCCGGATTTGTGTAGAGATTTAATCGCGGCTGTCCTCCAGTCAAAAAGTAAAGAACCGTCGTGTAAAGATCTGGGGAATATTACTGTCAAGTATTTTGCGCACCACTCCGCATAGCGCTTCAAAAAAGTGTTTGGTATGTTATCGGGACCTGGTGATTTTTCTACGTTAAGGTTGAAAAGCCAGTTAAAAACACCAGTCTCTGAAATTACAACATCAAATATGGCAGCGGGTGCAGCAGAAAATTTGGACAGGCAACCATTGTCCTCTGTGAATACGCGTATGACACCGTGCACACGGCGAAGATGGGGCAATAACTGGCCCGAAAGTGTTTTGACCTCTACAGGAAAGTGCACGAGATCCAAGGTACGTGGTTATTGTATATTCTTAAGTCGGCTTCACAAAGGGAGGATTGTGCTCTGTAGCATAACACGATCGCGAGATGCAGCTAAAGCTTGGGCAGTGTGTTTACGTGACTTTGCGTGCATTGCACGTACCTTGAGATGTATGTATGGCGGCGAATCAACTGCCGCTGTGCCTAAACGCTTCCCCTGACCATTTTGTCATTATATCTTTTTGCTGGCTTTTCCCTTAAGAACGAAATGTATTTCATCATCTTGGTCACTGGCTGCATTCTCATATCGATCGTTGTGTTCACAGAAGCCTTCGCATACAGGCGTCACGGTGACCATAATTTTGACGTGCACCTGCCCATTTGATTATTCGGGGCCTTTGCACGCGTGTCACGTTTACGTTGTGAAGTTTGGTTTGGTTTTTTGGGGTTTAACGTCCCAAAGCGACTCAGGCTATGAGGGACGCCGTAGTGATGAGCTCCGGCAATTTCGACCACCTGGGGTTCTTTAACGTGCACTGACATCGCACAGCACACGGGCCTCTAGAATTTCGCCTCCATCGAAATTCGGCCTCCGTGGCCGGGATCGAACCCGCGTCTTTCGGGTGAGCAGCCGAGTACCGTAACCACTGAGCCACCGCGGCGGGGCCATTGGGAAGTTTCCTGCGTCATATCAGTGGTGCTGGAGCGGCTTGTTGTTTAATCCTGTTTGTTCCTTGGAAGTGTTGCTGCTGAAGACACTGTGCGACTAGCATATACGTTTTCATAAGCGTTATAACCTTGTTATACCACATTGACTTGAGGAAAATGATTTATTTTATCATCTGGCCTGAGATTTCGCGTGAAATAGACTGTATTTTTCGGAAACATGCCGTACTGCTGCCTACCGTGCTGCAAGGCAAACACCACGAAAAAACTTGCTCTAAGTTTTCACGAGTTTCCAGCAGATCAGGCTCTTCGTTTGGGATGGCTTAAGGCCATATCCAGAAAAGATTTCGTTCCCAATGTAAGGCGGGGTTTATTTGGAGAAGCTTCTTAACGGGAGCAGGGCCAACAGCAGTCCGAAATCAGATAGTCCAGCCAGGAGCGTGCACCAGGCGATGGCCATGCGGCTAACCATGCGGATGGCCAGTAACAGGCTAACCCCCGAGACGGTGAAATTCAGAACCCAGCTGCTGCAGTAGTTGAATATGCCACTCAGACCACTGACGATGTTGTCCTACATTGGCATTCAGAACTGAAAGAAATAAACCGCTTAAGAGTGCTGCTGTTCAGAAAAAATCGATAGGGGCTTAACGTAGTTAAACCCAGTAGACCTGCGAAAGCAGGTGTTCATTCTTCCATTGCAGGGGACAATTAAACTCCACCTTAGGGGTGTGGCATGATATCTTTACTGGGTTAATGCCCATGTACGCTGAATTGGTAATTCTCTACTCAAGATTCTTACATGGCGGCGAGTCCTCATATACCACTACCAGCGCAGTGGCGCAGCGGTTAAGCGATGCGCCACTGCACTGGCAGGTGGCTGTTTCCATCCCAACCACCCGTCGGGGTTTTGCGACCCATGTTGCTCTTCCCGAGCAACCTCTCGCGCAGATGGCAAGACGCTCGTCCGAACGTACCCGAGCTTACCTGTGTAACTTGCGTAAGGTCGGCTAGTAACTACGGTTGATAGGCAACGGCACAAGATCGTACGTGCCATTCTCGCCAATACGCTTGTGGTTAACCGTTTGGTTCAGCTCGAGCCGGCTCCCTGGCCGCCATGACGCCGTCGTGAGCTGTGAAACCCAGCGCCTGTGCGCGGGTGGTGCCCTCTGGGTGTGTAGGCGACAGATGGATGGATGGATAGGAGCGCCCCTTTTGAAACGGGGTGGTGGCAATTGCCACCGTGCTCAGCTTTTCTTTCTTTATTATTTTTTGTTTACTGTGTTGGCAATACTCATTAAGATTCGCCATCATCTTTACGTACGGTTTCCTACAATTCTAAGCTTATGCCACATCTCTGCTTCTCAGCCACCAATCCTCCAATCGCCTTTTGCTAATTTCCACAGCAGATCTATTTACATGACCATTGTTGGGCTCGACGCGCCGTCTGCAGCGACGACAGTGGCGCCAGCGGGACTGGGCTACGTGAATAACGGCCGGTTTCAGCACGCTGAGTGTGTGTGTGTATTTGTGTACGCGTTTGCTTCCGGTGTCCCGTTCTGGGAATTGTTTTGGTCGCGCACACGTGCGCCCGCCGGTGGCTCCTTACCCTCTCCTTCGAGGTCGAGAAACGGCCGTCGCCCCCTCCTTCACGGCCGAGAGACACTGCTGGCTAACCTTTGCGGCAGCCTTTGTCGGCGGCTGCGGCGGGGGGGAAGCGTGGCGGCGCAACCAGGGGACGGAGGCCCCTAAATCGTCTGTCGGCGGAAACGCGTCTGTTTGGATTCTCAAGTTCACTCAAAACCGACAGCGGACCGACAACGAAAGGGAGTCCATCACGGTGCGAACGGCTCCGACTTGACAGCGAGAATGTGTATATCACCTTAGTTGCCGCCAAAGGACTCCTAATTCCACGGAACGATGGGTGAACAAAATACACAAATCGACCATGTGTGCGTGGGAGGACCGGCGAGAGTGTGAATGTCCCGCCTTTTTGTCACGGTGGGAGGGTCGGCGAGAGGGTGATGTTCCGCCCTTTTGTGGGCGGGTTTCGTCAAGAAATGTGATTGGCGATGTTCGAACAACCAAGTTTCCCCCAGATAGCTACCTGGGGAATTGAAAATGTATAAAACGTGGCTTCAGTGTGCTTCTAGGGAGAGACTCCTGATAACCTGCTTTGTAAATAAAATCGTCTATCTTGTCTGGCAGTAACCGGCTGCATCTTATTCCGCACGTTGCTGGAGAGAAGAACATCTTCGGAGACCATCCCGAGGTACGAACCACAGTGCACTAAACATATCTGGCGCAGTCGACAGGATCTCCAGCGATGGGCGAATGAGAGCAGCAGCGGTGGACGGCGGACGAGACCGGTGGCGTGGACGGCGGACCCGAGAACGTCACTGAGGAGCCAGCGGCCTGCCAAAGCGAGTCCCTCCTGACCTGTGGAAGAAGAGAGCACCGCGGAGCGACTCTTCAGAAGTCAGGCGAGTGCCTCTTGGTTTCCTGTCGGGCGCAGTTGATGACAATGCCATATAACTTGCGAGACAGGGAGGTTAACACCACAGATGCGGAGTCGGACGGGGTTGAAAGCTTGCAGGAGTTGGCGGTGACCAGTGACGCGGGGGGGAATCTGAGTAGCGCCATGGCGGAAACAGCGTCGGAGCAGCAGATGAGAATGCTGGAGCTTCGATTTAAAATTGCTGAAGCAGAAAAAGAAAAGCAACGATTAATTCTGGAGAGCCAGAAGTTGCGAGCCCAAGAGTGGGCTGAGTCCCACGAAGAAGGTAACAGCGGAGCGCTAGCTGTGGATAGGTCAGAGGAGGATAGGCGCCTAAAATATGCATCCTTATTGAAAGGAGTACTAGCACCGATGCCGAGTCGGGAATTCCTAGTGCCCGGGTGGTTTGAGGATGTGGAGGCGACTCTTGATTCATATGACGTCCCGTCTGAGTGGCGGGCCGGGCTTGTCTTGCCACAGTTGAGTGAAAGAGCACGCGGATTGCTTTCTACGTTGACAGCCGAAGAAAGAAAGGACTATAGAAAAATGAAGCAAAGTATTCTAGATGGATTGAGGTTGTCAGCAGCAGAATATAGAAGGATGTTTGAGGGATCGGCAAAAGCAGCAGATGAGACATGGGGCCAATTCGCAATCCGGCTGGGAAACTATTTTGAATACTATACAAAAACCTCGAAGGCTACCACTTTTGCAGAATTAAAGCAGTTAATGGTCACAGACAGGTTGAAGGACTGCTTAGCAGCTGAGGCACGGGCTCATATTGTTGTCAATGAGAATCAGAGGTTCCTTTCTCCAGGCGAAGTGGCCAAGCTGGCAGAGAGTTTCGATGAAAGCGTGAGATGCAAACCAGGGTCAGCAGCTCATTTGGGAGGCTATCGAAAGAGGCCGAGTGGGGACCAGAAGGAGCGGGCAGGTGCAACACCTCATCAATGGGAGAATTCTACTTTAAGAGGAATGAAAGGACGGTGCTTTGAATGCAAGTCACCAAATCACTTCGCTAGAGATTGCCCTCTCAAAAGGACAGGGGATAAGGCAGGCAGACGAGGCCAAGAAAAACCAGGAGACCGCGCCGTGGTGGCTAAAGTGGATGCTCATTTGGAAGAAATAGCTCCCGCGAATGAGGTTGGCATGCAGGAAACAGAGAGGGTAGGTAGGAATTGCCTCGAAACTGTAACATTGAAAAGTTCGGAACAAAGCATTAATGCTGTGATTGATTCCGGGACTGAAATGACTGTTATCAGGCGAGCTCTAGTGCCGAAGTATGAGGCAGCTGGTTCCACAATAAAACTGAGGGGAGCTTTCGGCGACGAAGTAAGAGCTGAGCTTGCATATGTGCCTCTCAGAGCAACAGAAGGTGCACCGTTTGTCTCGTTCGACAAGGCACAACCAGCTTTGCTATGTGCGCTGACAGACAAACTGTTGGCCGGAATAGACGCGCTCATAACTCCCGCAGACTACAGACAACTCCTTGAAGAAAGGGCAGTTGTAAACGAAGTTGTTTCAGAGGCAGAGACCGAAGGCGGTGAAAAGGAGACGACAGAGCATAATAATCAGCAGACGGGTGCGTCCTTGGCGGTTACGGGAACAGACGAAGAAGCCGAGAAAAGGCAGAGCGCTCGGCAAGTTTTCCGTGAGGCTCAGGAAAATGACTCGTCGCTGCAGGAGGCTTGGAAGCAGGCTAGAGCTGGCACACATGGAATGATAATCCAGGATGAGTTACTCTATCACCAGGAGCACGTAGTGGGACGCATGTGCACACAGTTGGTGCTGCCATCGCATAAACGACAGGAAGCACTAGTGAGGGCACACGATTCGCCTTGGGCAGGCCATTTGGGAGAGCGAAAGACTTTGCAGCGCATAAAAATGTCCTTTTATTGGCCGACCATGGGCCGAGAGGTCAAGGAGCATTGTCAGTCCTGCCACCAGTGCCAAATCAGGGCCCCCGTGAAAACACAGGACCGCGTACCCATAACGGCATTGGCCAGGCCTAGTGCACCATTCCAGGTGATATACATGGATTGTATCGGTCCACTGGATCCACCATCAGCAAGGGGACATCGCTACACACTGTGTGTAGTTGATTTGCATACTAGATGGCCTGAGGTTGTTTGTTTGAGGTCCTTAACAGCTAAGGCTACCTGTGACGCGCTCACCCAGATATTTTCCAGAATGGGAGTGCCAGAGACCATATGCTCAGATCAGGGCACAAATTTTACATCAAATTTAACGCAAATTATGCTGCAGAAAATGGGAGCGACTCCCAGATTTTCCACTCCCGATCATCCACAAAGTAATGGACTGGTAGAGCGGTGGAACGGCACTTTTAAAAGGATGCTGTTTCACATTATAGGCGAGCATGGACGTGAGTGGGATCGAATGGTGCCATTCCTGCTTTGGGCTTATAGAGAGGTGCCACATGCCATCACGGGTAAATCACCGTTCGAGCTTATGTATGGTAGGATGCCTGTAGGACCTCTGGCTATACTGCAAAAGACGTGGTCAGGAGACTGGGTTGTTCCCGACTCATTGGCAGTGCCAGCAGCAGACTATCTCGAGAAATTAAGAAATGATCTCGAGGAAGCCAGTAGGGAAGCGGCAAAAAGTAGCGAGCTCACGCAGCAAGCTTATGTGGGGAGGTACAACTTGAGGACCACCGACAAACAATTTTCTCCAGGTGACCAGGTTCTTTGGCTGGAGAAAGAAGGCGATGGGAAGTTAATGGCACACTGGAAAGGTCCAGTAACAGTTGTGGCAAAGGTGCGGCCATATAGTTATACGATTGAGCTAAGTGATGGCACGCGCCGATCGGTGCATGCAAATAAGCTTAGGCCATACAACGCGAGGGTCAACACTGTAGGCATGGTATTTGAAGGCGACACGGAGTTTGGAGAACTTCCCGCGTGGTCAGATACAACGACAGCAGTTGAGCAGCTGGAACGGGTAACTCTCAGCCATTTAGATCTGCTGCAGCAAAGGCAGGTAAAGGAACTAATCGGGAAGCACTGTGAGGTGTTCAGTGATAAACCTGGCCGCTGCAACTGGGGAGTGCACAAAATCAAGCTAAAAGATGGGGCGCAGCTGAAGCGTGCGTACCCTTACAAGGTGCCCATGGCCCTAAGAAAGGAAGTTGACCGACAGGTGGCAGAGCTAAGGTCGTGGGGTTTGATATATCCGATAGAAAGCTCCCATGCACATCCCGTGGTGTGTGTTGCTAAGAAAGATGGCAGTGTCAGGTTATGCTGTGACTATCGCAAGCTGAATGAAGCAACGGAGCCTGATGCGTTTCCTATGAACCTGCCAGGTGACCTAATTTACGAGGTAGCGCAGGCAAAGTACATAACCCTGCTCGATATGCTAAGAGGATATTGGCAGATTCCGTTGGACGAAAAAGCCCAGGAGTACACAGCATTTGTCACCTCGTCTGGACAGTACGCTTGGAAGGTTATGCCGTTTGTACTGAGAAATTCGGCAAGCACCTACCAAAGAATAATCAATCAGATCCTTGTACCACACCGTGAATATGCGTGCGCATATATAGATGACATGTGCGTCTTCTCGCAGACATGGGAAGAGCACCTCGAACACCTCGGAAGGGTACTGGCTTCGCTAGCGGCCGCAGGGCTCACAGTTAATGTCACTAAGTGCCATTTCGCGCAAAAGGAAGTGCGGTTTCTGGGTCATATCGTGGGGTCAGGAAAACACGGCGCAGATCCAGAAAAGCTTAGAGCCATTCAAGAAATTCCTGTACCACAAACAAAAAGGCAGCTGCGTAGCTTTTTGGGGCTAGCAAATTATTACCGGGATTACGTTCCGGAGTATTCAAAGGTGGTGCTACCACTGACGAACCTGACTGGAAAGCGCGTGCCTCAGAAGATACCGTGGAAGGAGGATGCCGAGGGTGCTTTTATAAAAGTAAAGGAGTGTTTGACAAAGGCCGCAGCGTTGAGCGCACCCGATCTGAACAAAGAGTTCATTCTGGCCACTGATGCTTCAGATTATGCCGTCGGAGCATGTCTAGCACAGTTGGATGACGAAGGAAAAGAGCAACCCATTTCATTCCTGAGCAAGAAATTAAGCCCGGCCCAGTCACGATGGGCTACAATCGAGAAAGAAGCCTACGCCATCATTTGGGCGCTGGGAAAGCTTGACACGTGGCTGTTCGGTGCACGAATCAGGGTAATTACCGACCACAATCCCTTGAAATTTCTTACTCTGACCACGCCACTAAGCGCGAAGCTGACAAGGTGGGCGCTGGCTCTCCAGAAGTACAACATTGTAGTGGAGTACAAAAAGGGGTCTCTAAACGCAAATGCCGACGCTATGTCGCGTATGGTCGCCAATGACGAAAGCGAGTAAAGATACCGTCGTCCATTTTCGCGGCCTCGGTTTGCGAGAGGTATGGCATTGTTGGGTGCTGCGTTGGCGGGGGACCGAGGGGTACTTGTTGACAGATGAAGTGGGAGCAATGCGTCGAGCTCCTGTGATTGTTGTGTGCAGCAAGTTCGAAGACTGTGCCGCACAGTTTTGTGGGGAGGTGTTGGGCTCGACGCGCCGTCTGCAGCGACGACAGTGGCGCCAGCGGGACTGGGCTACGTGAATAACGGCCGGTTTCAGCACGCTGAGTGTGTGTGTGTATTTGTGTACGCGTTTGCTTCCGGTGTCCCGTTCTGGGAATTGTTTTGGTCGCGCACACGTGCGCCCGCCGGTGGCTCCTTACCCTCTCCTTCGAGGTCGAGAAACGGCCGTCGCCCCCTCCTTCACGGCCGAGAGACACTGCTGGCTAACCTTTGCGGCAGCCTTTGTCGGCGGCTGCGGCGGGGGGGAAGCGTGGCGGCGCAACCAGGGGACGGAGGCCCCTAAATCGTCTGTCGGCGGAAACGCGTCTGTTTGGATTCTCAAGTTCGCTCAAAACCGACAGCGGACCGACAACGAAAGGGAGTCCATCACGGTGCGAACGGCTCCGACTTGACAGCGAGAATGTGTGTATCACCTTAGTTGCCGCCAAAGGACTCCTAATTCCACGGAACGATGGGTGAACAAAATACACAAATCGACCATGTGTGCGTGGGAGGACCGGCGAGAGTGTGAATGTCCCGCCTTTTTGTCACGGTGGGAGGGTCGGCGAGAGGGTGATGTTCCGCCCTTTTGTGGGCGGGTTTCGTCAAGAAATGTGATTGGCGATGTTCGAACAACCAAGTTTCCCCCAGATAGGTACCTGGGGAATTGAAAATGTATAAAACGTGGCTTCAGTGTGCTTCTAGGGAGAGACTCCTGATAACCTGCTTTGTAAATAAAATCGTCTATCTTGTCTGGCAGTAACCGGCTGCATCTTATTCCGCACGTTGCTGGAGAGAAGAACATCTTCGGAGACCATCCCGAGGTACGAACCACAGTGCACTAAACATATCTACCATTGTTATCTTTAAACCCTAGGGCCTCAGGAAGAGTGACTGTGCCTGCATCGACATCCGGATGGATACCATCACATTTGATTATAAGGTGTTCAATTGTTTCCACAGATCTACCACACACTGCACATGTGTCATCTTCTTCGTTAAATTTCTTTTTGTAGCTGCGCGTTCTAAGACAGCCTGACCTAGCTTCAATAAGTAGGGCACTGCCTCTTGAGTTATCAAAGAAAAATTCTTTCCTGATCTGCCTTTTTCAGTATCGATATAGTTCTACACTATGTTTCTTTTCCATTGAATTCATCCAATTTTTAACTTCCGCGTTTTTGACCTGTCGTTTAATGCTCTTTGTTTCACCGTCCTCATGACCGGCATACTTACTTGTTAGTTTAGTTCTTTTCCGCCACTCTTAGTCAACGCTCTTTCTGTGTAAATATTTAAATACCTTAGCTGCCCACCTGTTACCGTCCAATTTCCTCAGGCGTTCTTCATATAGCATTTTACTCTTAGCTTCCCGTGCTTCGAACGATGCCCAGCCCATATTCCCTTGTACTGCCTCGTTTGTGGTTTTGCCGTGGGCACCTAGTGCTAATCTTCCAACAGCTCTCAGATTTACGTCTAATCTCGACTGAACTTCTGCCCTTAAGCACAGAACCGCATTGCCGAAAGTAAGTCCCGGCACCATTATTCCTTTCCAAATACCTCTTAGTACTTCATATTTGTTGTACCCCTATAATGCCCTATGTTTCATTATCCCGGCGTCTCTTCGTCCTTTTGCCCTAAGAGCCTGTTCGTGCTTTTCCGTGTATATCTGTCCTTCGTTCAGCCATATCCCTAGGTATTTGTAATCGGCCACTTTGTGTATTTCGTGGCCTTGTATTGTGAGCATTTGGTCAGTTGTATCGTTAAAAATCATCACACCTGATTTAGTTGCACTAAAACTGAATCCTAGAGCGTCTCCTTCGTCTCCACAGCAATTAAACAAAGTGTGTAAATCTTCCTGGCTATCTGCTAACAGTACAATATCGTCCGCATACATTAAACCCGGGAGTCGCTGCACAACTACATTTCCACCTAATCTGTACGACAGATTATAACCTAGGTTACTTTCTTCTAGCCTTCTTTCCATATTTATCCCGTAAAGCATGAACAGGAGCGGTGAGAGTGGACAACCTTGCCTTAATCCTTTGTGCACCCCCACATTTGTACTTTTTTCCCTTCCCATGTAATTTCAGCTTCATTATCTCGGTAGATTTCCTGTAGAAAATCAATTACCTCATGACCGATCCCTAAATCTTTCCCTATGCTCCACAGGAGTTCCCTGTTCACGTTATCGTATGCACCGCTTATGTCAAGAAAGGCTAAAAACAGAGGTCTGTTTTCCGCCTTAGCTATTTCTATGCATTGGGTAAGCGCGAACAGGCTATCATCTAAACGCCTACCCCTTCTGAACCCATTCTGAAGTTCTCCGAGTATCCGATTACCTTCTACCCATGACTAAATTTTTAATTTCACCGCCTGCATTGCCAACCTGTACATAACAGACGTTATCGTAATCGGACGGAAGGATTTGATGTTCATCGTATCTCCTTTCCCTTTATAAATAAATTTATTTTACTCGGTCTCCAGCTGTGCGGAATTTGCTGATTTGTTATGACTGTCTCCAATGCTTTTATCAGCGCTTCCGTGCTTCTTGGGCCAAGTTCATTAATCAGCTTAATTGGAATTTCGTCTATCCCTGCGGATGTGGTTTCACGGATATTCGCTTCCGCCTTTTCCCAGTTAAGACTAGTCAGTTCTAAGCTGTTCTCTATTGTGCTGTCCTGTGTTGCCGCCTCACTTGGGGAGATTACCCCATTGTTGTTGCTAAAAGACGCAGCTATAAATGACGTAATGTAGTTTACAGCATCCTCTCCCTGTAAACATTTTCCCTCAGCATCTACAATCTGTTCCTGCGTTCTTTGATTTGTTTTTCCCAACCAGCTTATTGGTTCCAGAATTTTCTTGGCCCCCCTTTTTTGCCTCGCGAACTTCAGCCAGATATTTATCAGAGGACTGCTTCATTTTAGCCTGGACTAGGACCTGAACTTGCTTTTTCTTTTGTCGATAAGATTCCCATTTTCGCCTATTTCCTCTTCAGATAACTGCGCCTTCTTTACTTCTCTGTGTTTCCTTGAAGCCACCCGTCGTTGTTCGATGGCCTCCTTAATTTCCATATTCCACCAGCTTCGTGGCTTCCTCTTTCCTCTCCAGCAGTTTACTCCTTTCACTTGTTTCATTTTTGTAGCGATGAGCAGTTCTAACTGATTATAATCCCACTTTTCCATGGGGCGTTTCTCGATTACTTCTTCTATTTCGGCTGATATTAGCGCTATTTGTTCGTCGCTTAATTTTGCGTTGTCTTTTTGACTTCGCTGCTTTTCTCTTTTGACTAGGGCTCCCAACTGTAGACTAATACGTTTATGATCACTTCCTAGGCTGCACTTCCCCTCTTCGTCTATTTCCATTATTGCGAGCTTGGTATAGATGCAGAAGTACTTGTATTTGGGCGTGTTGGTTCATAACTTTTCAGGAGGACACAGGGGCGCAATAAAAGACACGGAAATAGAAGTAGACAAGGACGAGCGCTTGACATAGAAGTAGACAAGGACGAGCGCTTGTGAAGCGCTCGTCCTTGTCTACTTCTATGTCCGTGTCTTTTATTGCGCCTCCTGAAAAACTTGCTATAGATGCCCTGCGACATTAGACAGTAGTCAATGGTTGTTTGCCTGTTACGGGATTCCCACGTGATTTGTCCCTCACATTTAGTTTCTCTGTTGACAATAACTAGGTTGTGCCGCTCACACAAGTCTAGCATTAACTTCCCGTTACAATCTGTGTATCCATGCAGATCCTCGATGTGGCCGTTCATGCCACTCTCTTTTCGAGCCCCGAATTCAATGCGAGCCGAGGAAGTAGCGATAGCGCTTGCTGCCGCCCACGCCAATTCGAGAATCATCATTACGGACTCCCGAAAAGCATGTGATCATTACTTGGCAGGGGAGATCTCCCCCTTAGCTGCTTGCATTCTAAGACGGACTGCCACTGATCCAACACCCAAAAGAATCATTTGGGCTCCTGGCCACCAGGGCTTACGAGGTAATGAGGCCGCTGACGCGGCTGCCCGAGCGCTTACTCACCGGGCTCCTCATCCCAGCTCTTCTGGCTCGGAGACTAACCAGCCGCTGCTGCGATTCAAGGAAATTATAACGCATTATAGCGACATCCACCGCCTTTTCCCGGCCCCTGCAAAGGGGCTGAGTAAGACGGAGGAGCGAACTTTAAGGCGCCTGCAGACAGGTACTCTACTCTGTCCTGCAATCTTAAAGCATTACGATCCTAACACGGATGGGCGATGCCCACACTGTGGGGAGACCTGTGATATCTTCCACATGGTGTGGGCATGTACTCAAAATCCCCACCTCCCCCCTTCCCCTACCCCTTCCAGAGAGGCATGGGAGACTGCCCTTCTCAACTGCTCCTCGCTTGAGTCCCAAAGGGCTCTGGTGAAACGGGCTAGAGACGGGGCATTGTCATGCGGTGTCCCGGACTAGGGACGCCGACCATGTAGCGTGGCCACTCTGTGGCTCCCAAACTCTGTTTCAGAAATTAAAAGTTTTCACCACCACCACCACCAAGCAAAATAATATCGACACCGTCTCCAATCTGCTTTATATCGTCATTGAGGCACTTAACTAGATCCTTGTTTTCTTGCCTGCATTTGTCCCCCGTCCCTAAATAAACTACCCCTAGCCATGTCCTTTTGCCAGCAATTGTACCTGATACCCAGACATGTTCTTTGCAAGTTGATTTTATTCTTTGCCAATTTGTTCCTTGAAATACAAGCATACCTATTCCTCCTCTCTTCTTCTCCGTTGTTGTTCTGTTGCACCCTTCCCAGACATAGACATCGATTAAAGGTGGATCTTCCAGATCCCTCAGATGTGTCTCGCATATAGCGTACACACTTACTTCTTCGTCCTTTAACTGCTGTTCTATTTCTAGCCATTTCGCTCTTTTTCTACCCCCTTGAATGTTTATGTAACTGATCCTGGCGTTAAATTTCTTTTTCGTAGTTTTCTTTCTGGGCCTCCTAGTGGCCATTTTGTTGGGCTCAGCCGTCATTGTTACATTTACTACATCGCTTCTACCTACCACTACGCCCTGAGCCACCGTGGACCCCCTAAAAAGCTACCGCTCGGCCTCCCAGGCGCCAGCCTATCTCTTCTCCTACTCTTCCACTGAAATGGATGCCATCCCGTCCAAAGTCTCTGCCCAAACCTGCTCTGTGCACTTCCTTGTTTATGTCTACCACCTCAAAGCCTTTCTCGAGGCTTAACTGCCTTATCTCTCAATTAAGATTCACAACGTCGTTAGCAACCTCTACATTCCTTCCTTGTACCTCCGGCACTGTACACACCACAATCTGCGCTTGCTGTGCTATCGCCCTTATACTGTCAACTCCCTCAGCTAATCTTTTCCCTACTTGTGCGGCGTTACCATTCAGGACATCATTTAGCCCCGCCGCTGCAACTACCAAGTTACGCCTTGTAACATTTTCCGAAAGTTCACTTTTAGTCGCTCTCAGAACATTGTCGATTGTCCTTCCTGGAAACACCCCTTGTCGCCCTCATCCAGCGCCACATGGCGACAATTACAGACAGGCTGTTTTATTTCCCCCCACCCTCTCTCATGCTTTCACCCCACCTTTCCTCCTGAATGTACCACCTGTGGCGTGCCCAGATCCACACTTTTCCACTACCTTTGGGAATGTCCTTCCCCATCCCCAATCCCACTCATTCTTCCTGGGAGGCTGCTTTACGGACCACTCAGCCCGCCGGGCAGAAATGGCTGGTGGATCGGGCTTCACGTGAATCACAAGCCCGTGGACTCCTGGACAAGTAGGGGACCACCCTGGAAGACTTTTTTGGGTGTGGGTTTAATAAAGTTGTTTCCATCCATCCACTGGCTGGGCTCGGAGCGGTAATGCGCTGTGTCACTTGCTAGAGCTAAATGTGCCTCCTTTCCGTCTAACACAGTTGGTGATGTGTGCATGTAAAATTGGTAAATTGGTTTTTGAGGAAAGGAAATGGCGCAGTATCTGTCTCACATATCTCGGCGGACACCTGAACCGCGCCGTTAGGGAAAGGAGGAAGGCGGGAGTGAAAGAGAGAAAGAGGTGCCGTAGTGGAGTCTCCGGATTAATTTCCACCACCTGGGGAAACGTGCACTGACATCTTTAACGTGCACTGACATCGCACAGCTCAAGGGCGCCTCTTGCGTGTCGCCTCCATCGAAACGCGGCCGCCGCAGTCGGGTTCGAACCCGGGTACTCTGGCTCGGTAGACGAGCGCCTTACCACTGAGCCACCGTGGCGGGTGTGTGCATGTGTTCTCCTTTTCTTTTTCTTCTGCCGTTGCCGTTGCGCTGCCGGCCGTTCATTTCGTTGACAGGCCGTTATTCTCACTCATCTTGAGGTCCTTGTTTCCAGGTTAGGGCTCTCTGTATCCCTCCCTATTGTACTCTCATTCGATGTGAGTGCCAAGGGTTTTGCGTTAGTTATGGTTTGCGTTGCTTCAGAACATCTATATCTGTACACAGGTATTATCGGAAGAAACTATGGCGATTGTTGCATTCGCATGAGCTCTGATGTTTGAAATTTCGATGCAGTTTGAAACTGATGATCGCGCTAAACACTTCGGGCGCTGTCCTTCCTACGCGCGTTACGCGACCGTGTAGCCCGTACGAGCTCCCTTCAGCTAGTTCTTCTTGTCACTTAATTTAAGGGAGCTTTCATACGCCCATGTGACAAGGCGTAATTCAATTGGCAAAGCTTGCCATAGTGCAATTGGCCTCGGGATATTCGTCCAATTCCTGGCTTTTTTGAGCTTCATTCCGAAACTGGGCGCAGGCTGAGATAAAGCAAGGAAATGTTTTCGAAAAATATCTCAAGACCAATTGCACTTTGTCACGCACCGCAAACTGAATTAGTCTCGTATCAACACAGTCCTCAAGATCGCGAGCATGCATGTTAAAAGGGATAACTAAACAGTTAATTAACAGTTTTGGACAATTAGCCGCAAAACCGTCACTGCTATCTCATTGACCTGTATCAGCCGGGCCCGATACACAATCAGTAAAGGCAGCAAACTATCAGCGTATTTTTTTATCAAGCTGCAAAGATGAAAAAGATCAGTGGTAGAGATCAGGCAGATGGGTTTCTCGGTTGCGCAGAGTGACCAAGGGACAGGGAAGACTGAGGGTGCTTGCGAACGTTTTGACAAGACTTGTCTTCGTCCGACGTAAACGTTGGCAAGCACCTGAGCCTTGTTTCTCCCTCGTTCATGGTAGAGACCAACGAACCTGTACCAATTAACATATTGACAGATTATTGCGTTTTATTCCGTCAAATCGTTCGCCCTGAGGACTAAGTTTCGCTCAACTCTAACGTTCGCAAAATATTTGCACGGTGTAGTCAGTGGCATAGAAAGTTAAATGGGGATGAAATGACAAAAAAAAAGCCTCCCGTTTCGTTTCCTGTTCCCTTTGTCTTTCGACCGCGTTCTTTCGCGCTATTTTGTAATGGAATCTTAAGACCAACTGACAAAAACACAAACGATGATATTAAGCGAACCAAAGTCACGAAATTACCACACAAGAAAGAAATGCAAACGTTACCGGGATCATTTATGCCTGCAAATTAGGCACGCTGCCAATTAGGCACGCTGCCCGTCTAGTTGTTGCGCGGGCCATATGAAGCTTGCCCTGATCTCGGCCTTCGGTTAATTCAAGGTCTTCGTTCATATCCCACACACACTTGCGCTAGCTATGAGCGGGTGCGCGTTCGGGCAGTCCGAGTCTCGAGGCTGCAGTGCTGGCGCCCTCTGGGAGTGAGGTGCGGTTGGGGTCGGCGCCGCCCACGACGAATAGCGCATCTGTGGTTGCGGCAGTGCTGAATTTGCCCCCGCGCAGGCCGCTCCTTACAAGCCAGACGCAGAACAGCAGAGCACAGCTGAGCGCGAATAAGGCCACGCTCCAAGCTCTGGGCAGTGCCTCCTTCCCGGAGTGTTCTACAAGAGATGGCACGTTCTTCTTGCTGGCCGTCAACCCGCCCTCCTGTGCATCCGCTTGTGAAGACTGGTGGCTGTAGTGCAGGTAGCTTGTGCTCCTGGAGCCTGCAGGCCTCGAGCCGTCTGACAAATGGGTCAGCCTCACGGCGCCTCTACCCGAAGGGGCCGCCGCGTAGAGCGGACAAGAGGCCCTCCTGGGGCGCCCCGCCGAAACGGCGCCGCCCGAGCGAGGCTCCGCCGTTGCTGGTGCATTCTTGATGGGGTCGGCAACTGTTCTCCGGTTGGTCATAGACGCTCTTCGTAGCGATGACACATTAGCCACAGCCGGGTACCCGTCTAGACCTTCTTGAGCTCCGTACTGCAAGGTCCTCTTCGATCGGACATCGACCGGGCTGTGCCGTTGTGCAGACGTGGGCCCACTTGCCGCCGAGGGCCTCTTGCGCGCGCTCCCTTGACTGCGGACGACACCGAGCAGCGGCGTGTTCGCACAGTTCGAAGTGGGCGTCCGTTTGGTACCGCGGCCTTGCTGCACATGAACATCGGCACTGGCTCCCTCGGAGGGTGGGTTCACTGGTTTCCAAAGTTGCTGCTGACTCTGACGGGCCCTAGGTTGAATCGCTGGTCTACGCTTAGCTTCTGGGCTCCGGATGCTGCCTCGTCTACTCGTTCCTGCAGACGGGGTAGCCACGTCATCGGCAGCCGTGATGATGGTTCGCTTGGAAGCTGGCAACGATCGCCGGCGAACCATTGCACCTTGAGGACGGGAGCCCGCATCGTACTTCTTGGACCGCTTCTGCGTCGTGGATCCACGGTGAGCGTCCGAATCGTGCGGCTTCGGCTGCAGTGTCGCTGGAGGGCGCATGGACAGCTTTGGTCGCTTACTTTCCTGGGACGAAAGGCCTCTTCTTCTTCTTCTTCACCATTTGAAAATGGCACATACCCACGCGGGGTTATTGGCCAAGGTATGGTGGTAAATGCCTAGGAGATATATGTGCGGGGGAAAAAAATAAGTAGAATAGTAGAATTATTGAAATTAGAAAATATGTAAAAACTGTTAAAATTCTTCAATAATAAACAAATTAGATATAGCAGGAACAAATTAAAGTACGCTTTTTGGACATGCGGATTTTGGACATGGATTTAACAGGGGAAGCGACCAGTTGCAATGATGTAATCATGAAGGTAGCCGCAAATAGTGCTTAACGAGAATCCCGTGGCACTGGCACCAAACGAGAGCAGAACTGGTAGAGACAAAGGGAGTCCTGACCTCGAAAGAGGGACCTCCAAATACTGTTTTCTCTGAAGTGCGAACCGCCGGCACGACAGGAGAAAATGGTCTATTGTTTCAACTTCTCCGCATGTGTTACAAAGGTTTGTCGTAGCGAACCCGCATCTGCATAAGTACAAGTTGAGGGGGGGAATTCTGTATCGCAAAAGCGTCATGTACACTTCACACCGCCTTGACTTACACGATCGGACATTCCATGGGAACTTTAAATGTTGAAAATCCACGGTATTGAGCAACGGATCACCCAAGCTGGCTGATATATGTTGGAACCGCTGGGAACGGGAGGTGTCCAACAGTATGAGGTGAGGTACGGGATAGATTACAGGAGCAGTGAGAGCTGACCTTGCCAGTAAATCAGCCACCTCGTTGAAATAGATATCCGAATGACCAGGTACCCAGACAAAGCAGACCTCCCTTTTTATTTATTTATTTATTTACAATACCCCTAAGGGCCCTCGTGCGAGGGTATTACATAGGGGGGGGGGGGGGGGGGCGCGGAACAAAAAACCTAAGGGAACGCACCAGTAGAGAGGTGCCGGAAGTTTGGAGAGAGACTAAAACTGAAAGGCAGTCTGCAAGGATTAGTACCCGTGCTACATGCCTCAGAATTTTAAGAAGGGCCAAACCAAGAGCCAGAAACTCTGCAAAGAATACAGGAGTGTAATAAGGGGTACGGACGGAATAGCTGAAAGCCAGATCTTGTGAATATATCCCAATCGCCGCCTTCTCACAGCTCCCGGAAGCATCAGTGGAGAGAACAGCATGATGAGAAAAATGCTGTAAGGGTTCAGCAAGAAGGCCATTTAGGATATTTGCGGGCATGCCTTTTGCATGGGACGGAAAGATATGGTCGTAATAGAAGACGGGATGAGCCTGCGCTGTCAGCAACTCGTTGCAAGGAGGTCAGATCGCCGCGGTGGCTCAGCGGTTATGGTGCTCGGCTGCTGACCCAAAAGACGCGGGTTCGATCCCATCCGCGGCGGCTAGAATTTCTTTGGAGGAGAAATTCTAGAGGCCCGTGTACTGTGCGATGTCAGTGCACGTTAAAGAACCCCAGGTGGTCGAAATTTCCGGAGCCCTCCACTACGGCGGCTCTCATAGCCTCAGTCGCTTTGGGACGTTAAACCCCATAAACCAAACCAAACCGACCTGAAGCGGGGCCAACAGGTTCTGCGTGAACTTAACTTGCGGAAGCTGATAACGTGGCCAATGAGTAGAGGAAAGCAGGTGTGGGTGGGATAGAAAAATGGGAGTATTAACACCGGGGGCCGGGTCAAAGGACCTGAGGAAAGTACGCACCGTGAGTAGTTGGAAGCGGGAATATAGATTGGGAATACGGACTTCTAGATAAAGGAGAGCATTTGAAGCTGATTTTGGGAGCCCTAGGCATAGCCGTAGGGCACGCCTTTCCAATAAAGCTAAGGGCTGTATTCGTTTCCCGTCCTATTCTTTCTTGTTGATTTGCCTGAATGCTGAAAGCGAAAGGTCTGCCGTTTTTTCACTTTTCTTACGGCTTTTCATGGTCGCACATTAAGACTCGCGGTTGAATTCGCCACTAATAATTAAGAAAACGAATTAAAAAAGAAAAGAAGAATAAGAAACTGAACGAGAAGCACATTTTGCAACACTTTGAGCCAGAAACGAAAGGCGGGGAAGTAGATATCGGATCGGCTGTACTAATGCGTACTATCGTGCCAAAAAAAAAAAATACATCGGCTAAGCTGTTGCTTACGCGAACAATTAGGCGAATAGCTCTTTTCGCGGCGGCATTCCCGCTGCTACTTGACTTTGCAAACATACGTTTAGCAAGTGGCGTCTCCATCGAAGGTTCGTGCAGAGCCGAGAGGGCAGAGCAGTCAGCCGCCATTACGTCGCACGCACCACAACATTCTGGGCATGTTCGAAGCCAGCAGGCAGCGGCGAGTCGACCACAAATGAGCCATTAGCACCCGCAGAGCAACGCGGGGTGCTTTAATTCGCCCTTGCAAGGGTGGACACGAAAACATGCGAGCCTCCAGCAGGAAAAAAGGGTGGGGAGGTAGGCTCGAAACGCAGACCCAAAGTCACTGTTGTAACTGAATTAGTTTCTTGTTCGTTTATAAAGAAATGCTTAGATGACAGTAGACTGCTGTCGGTTTGAGTAACTTGGTTTATTACAAGAGACAAGAAACGTTCTTCGTTAGGAAGGAAGCATGACCTCGAATACACGTGCCCATTCCTGTAATAAGATCTGCTTGGTGTGCATTGTATTAAACGAGCGGAAAAGCAGATGGGGGTACACGAGCAAAGTATTAAGGCGGAAGCCTTTAATGTCTCATCGTTGTAAGCAGCAGTTGTCGACAGAAAATGTCACGCTTTTCAATTGGTGGAAACGGTCGTGACGTCACAGTGCGCGAATTTCAAACGGGGCCAATTGTACTTTGGCTAGTAACCATGCAACCAATTGAAGGGATCGTATAGTGATGCTCTAAGTAAGTGGGACTGAGCTTAGTTAATTGCTTAATTACCCAACTAGCCTAATTAGCTTTACTAGTCAGGCCATATAAATAAATAAAACCGATTAAGAAATTGTTCGAGCTCAGGAATCGAACCCCGGTCTTCGGCGTGAGAGACGAGTATGCTATCCACTCCGCCATGCCAGCTCTTTTTTTTTTCTTTATTGCATGGAAGAACATCCGTAGAAAGAAGGAAAACTCCAATCAGACTGGATCGCGTCTCAAGTTGCCGGGCTGCTTAATAGGAGCCCGCCATTGCCCTAACTCAACACTGCAACCCGATGAAAACATCAAAATCCAGGGAGGCACACACATGCATCTAGGCACGGCAGCCAGCTTGGCGGTTCTTCGCGTGCAGCATATACACTCCTCACCAAAGCACACTGCTCACGAAAGACAGATTTGGACGATCTTGGTGGCTCGGCATGTCTGTCCATCATACGGCTTTTCCAAAGACTGAATAGTCCCATCAACATAAACAGATCGTAAGGCACAACAGAATTTTTGTCAACAGGCAGAAATCTAATAGTGTACGGTGTGATTTCAATGTCCTTCTTGAGAGTTCGTTGTAGTATGTCCCAAAAGAACATGGCATCACGGCACAGGATAAAGCAATGATCAATGGTCTCAGGCACGTTACACAGACGGCAATTCACATTCCAAGGTACAAACATCCCCTTGTCATTAAGAAATGTCTTGACAGGCAGCGTCGCTGTGTGTAGTTTGAAAAAGAACGTTTTAGCGGCTGCCTGAATGCACATCCGCCTAACACGCTTTAGAACACTGATGTCCAAAGACCCCAGATAAGGCTGCCGATACAATGGTGTAGGGAACAAAGACTCAGTGAGAGCCTGGGTCATCTGTTTTCTCGAGAGACTATACAGGTAATCTAAAGAGAAGCGCACAGTGAGGAAATTGAAAGTGTCAGCAACCTCCTTGAGGAATCCCCACAAAGTCCCCTCACGAGCCTGCACAGTCGGTGCGAATAAGTAAGGCAAATGAAAACTAAGCCGCCTAATGAGCACAGCTACCAGAAACGGGTGGTTTGCCGATTTAAAAAAGAAAAAGCGGGAAACAAGTTGATGCACGAACAGGTGAACAAGACCCACTCCACCACCCTCTAAGGGAAGGAACAAGTTGTCACGCCTCATGGGCTCCCATTGAGAGCGCCAAACGAATGTTGCAAATATTCTGTGTATTGCTTGCACCTTCCTCCTCGCACAATGCAGGACTTGAAGGACATACGCGAGCTTTGCAAACAAAAATATGTTACAGACCTGTGCCCTCGCAAACACTGAGAGTTCCCTACCCATCCAAGCCTGTGCTTGCCGCCGTAGAGTTACAATTTGTGAATCCCAGTAGGCTGTACTGTTGCGAACTTGGTGCAGCGGAACGCCTAGGTACTCAAGAGGGCTACTGTCCCAGCAAATATCACCGAACTGGCTTGGCCTAGTTCCCCAATAACCCAACCAAAAGCCTTTGGATTTCTCTAAATTAAGAGCCGCGCCTGATACATCACAGAACTGTTTAGTCAAGTTTAGAGCCTCAAGTACACTCTTTTTGTCAGAACAAAAGAGGGCGACATCATCAGCATAGGCTAAAACTTTAACTTCACATTGAGCCAGAGAGAAACCGCGGATAGCTGCACTGTTAATTATACTGAGACAGAGGGGTTCCAAATATAGGGCAAACAACAATGGAGACAGTGGACATCCTTGACGAACAGATGCTTCTAGTGGTATTGGTTTCGTTAGCTCCTGATTAACAATAACCCTTGTATAGGAGTTCTTGTAGCACAGCCTTATGCCTTTGAGCAAGACGTCACCAATATTTGCATACTCCAAGACTGCGAACAAGAAATCGTGCCGAACTTTATCAAAAGCCTTCGCCAAGTCAATTTGAATCAGAGCAACTTGGCCTGTCTCATCTGATATTGTCTCTAATACTGAACGTGCAATATGGATATGTGTTTGAATACTACGGCCTCTAATACCACAGACCTGATGCGAACCTATCAAGTCCATAATGACGAGCTGCAGACGACTGCTAAGAACCTTGGCAAAAATTTTGTAATCAACATTGCAGAGGGAAATTGGACGATATCCCTCAACAGTTTTCAACCGATTAGTATCTTTGCTTTTGGGAATTAATATTGTGTGCCCAGAATAGAAAGTGGGAGGCAGGACACCCACATCATAAGATGCTTGGAAAACTTCCATCAAAACAGGCACTAGGCACGGCGAAAATGTTTTATAGAATTCGCTAGTAATACCATCTGGCCCAGGAGATTTCTGGCTCTGCAGGGCAGAAATAGCTGATTGAATTTCATCCAAAGTGATAGGTCCCTTCACTATAGCACACTTCTCATCGTCTAGTCGAGGGAAGTTTCCGAGTAAGGAACTGTAATCGAAACCCTGATTTGGATCATCGCAACTACCAAACAGCTTTCGATAATAGTCGAAGAAAGCAGCAAGAATACCGGGCGCATCGCTGTATGTGCAATCACCATACTGAATTTCCAATATTTCCTTCGCAAGAGCATTCTCTCTTTCATCACTCAGGGCCCGACGAGAAGGTTGCTCATCAAGAAACCTTCGGGACCGAGATCGTATCAAGGCCCCCTTATATCTTTCTGTCGCAAATTGTTGAAGCTCTGCTTTTACGTTATTAATCTCTTCGAGATAGGCACCCGGGCTTACCCTCTCTAGCTCATGTAGCTCCGTTAGGGTGCGCCCAAGCTCACGAAGGTGGTGTCTCTTCAGGAAAGCGATTCTTGCTGAGGCCTCAATTGCCAAGTTTTTGATCTCCTGTTTAAACAAATCCCACTTTTGAAAAACGGACAGATCACGGCGTGACCATACGTCCTTCAAACAAGTAGGTACAGCACGCTGAAAGATTTCGTCTGAGAGCAGACAGTTATTCATCTTCCACAACTCCCATCGAGGGTGAAGTACATGCCGAGTGTACCTCCCTATCTGAAGAGACACCATACAGTGGTCACTGAAGAAAATGGGGCGCACCCAGTAGCCAAACACACTTGCTAACGCGTCTACAGAAACGTAAATTCTGTCAAGGCGAGCATTAGAGGAAAACTGAAAATGAGTGAAATGTATACAGTCGCCTTTTTCCTGTCCCACATCCACAAGACTATATTCAGAAACCAAGTCGGTAAGTAATGCAGCACTAGGATCGTATCTCTTACATACCACTGATCGGTCCTCATCCCTACAAACACAATTAAAATCTCCCAACATTATAATTTTGCGGTCCGTGCACAAATGTTCAACTAATGACAGAAAGAAGAGCCTTCTCTCGCGCTGCTTTGTGGGGGCGTAAACACAAATAATCCGCCACTGTACACCTGAAATTGTGAGATCACAGCATATAAGTCGCCCCTCGTCATCTATGCAATAAGACAAGGCTGTCATCTCTAGCGAGTTCGCCAGGAATAGCATACAACCTCCTGATAAGCCTCTCGCGTGGCTAACAATAATGTTGTATTCCGACAAAAAAGGCTCGAGAGCAGCTGCTGTCTCTTCATCAGAGGACAACTTTGTTTCCTGGATAGCGGCCACACACACACTCCATTTCTTTAAGAGATGCCGTACCTGCTGTTGCCTCCTACGATTACGCATACCCCTAACGTTAAGGGTAGCGACTTGATATGCTGCGACGCTCGCCATTTTTGGTGCCAGTCTTAACAAACGCCATCCCCTGGAATGGGATGGCCCGCCTCCAAATTGGCGGCCTCTCGGGCAGACATCGCCCTCCTCTTTAACGCCACCCTTCCCGTGGCCTCTACACATTGTGCCTTGTGGTCGGCGCCATCGATACACACCCCGTCAGCATCTGCTGGACGTTTCAAAGGTGCGGTGCTGTCCATGTCTTCCTCTGAGACAGCCAAGGCCTCGGCCCACGAACCCGAGGGGAGCACATCACTCGCTGCCACACTAACAGCCGACAGAGAACCGGGCACGCCAGAGATCGACGCCACACACGGCTCACCGTTACCCTCCAACGACGAAGCAGAATCAGCAACAGAGGTGGATCGGCGAGCATTCACTGGCTGTATCGCCTCGACTGACTCCACAGGAGGCATATCCGGACGTTGACCTGTGGCGACGAGGTGTTCCTGTGCAGCAAGCACAGCAGTCTCTGTAGCACTCACGGGGGGGCCCGGGTCCGGCGACTTTCGTTCTGGAGGCGCGGATGCTAGATGGCCAGTCGCTTCAGATTCCGTGTTGATTTGAGGTGTTGAAGTCTTCTGTTCCCCATCTATTCGATGCTCACGACTTAGTTCTCCGGTCGCGTCGACAACCTCAGACACATCCATGATGTGTTCTGATGCCACGTCATCTTCCCGTGACCACTGGCCTTGACGCAGCCTGTCAGCGTAACTCAAGACACAGTTCTCCGCAGTATGGCCAAAGCGTCGGCACTGGGTGCACCGAGGCGTGCGACACTGGCGCCGTACATGCCCAACCCGGCTGCATCGGAGGCACAGTGGAGGTCTCCCTGGGATAAGGACTAATGCCTGCACTCCATAAACATTAAGTGTGTGTGGGATTGTGCTTGCTGACACTCCATCCTTGAGTGTGAGGGAGATTTCACGGTTCGACGTTTCCATATGCTCCATCCCTGGGCACCGCCACTTTTCACGCTCCACAGACTGAACCGTGCCATAAGGCTCTAATGCTTCCACAATCCTCCGATGTTCCATATAGCGGGGAAGCCAAAGGAGCTTAACCTTGACGTTCTTAGTATCCGGGTCAAACACCATGCACCGCAGTCCTTTGACAGGAAACTCCGCTTTGTTAACAAGCTTCTCCGCCATGCCAGCTCGATGGTTTGGAATGAACAAAGGCGCGTCTAGTGAATACGGTGTCTTCACTCACTCTCATCCTCCTTCATTCCCTTCCGGCGAGGTTTAGGTGTCCACCGACAAATGAGAGACAGATACATTTCCTTTCCTCAAAAACCAATTTACCGACGAGCGAGGCGTAGAACCGAATGGGCGATGGCGTTCTGTGGACTCCTTGGCAGCGTTGCAAGACGTTGTCGCGTTCCACTCTTAGGGGCGAAGCTTAACATCTTAACCACACATCAGTGACCACACTTTAGGTCAAAAAAAGTGCCCCCCTGAATTTTGTGACACAGTTACTGCGTAATTTCCTTTCCTCCAATACAATTTTCATTTTCTTCATTACGGCTCCTCTTTATCTATTTTCTTTCACTCCCACTTCCTCCCTTCTTCTACGGTGCGGTTCAGGTGTCCACCGAGATGACAGAGAATTACTGCGCCATTTCCTTTCCTCAAAAAGCGTTGCGTTCAAAGGGCAAGGCATCGCGCCGAACGGGTGGTGGCGTTCCATGGACTCCCTGGCAGCGCTACAACGCGCTGTCGCGTTCCACTCCTAAAGGCGAAGCTTAAGCGTCATTAATTAGCAGTTAATTAGTATTCAGGCATTAATCAGTAATAACCATTAATTAGTGATTTGTCATCACTTAGTAATTAGTACTCAATTACATGTGACGCCACCAGTGCCACAGAAACAGCGAAGGTGGTGCGGAAAACGCTTCCGCCTCTACCCACTTTAGACAGTCAAAGTGCCCCCTGAATTTTTTGCCCATGAGTTGCGTTTCCCCTTCAGGTGGCGATGTGGGGAAACACTTGATGATGATGAATTGATGGTTCGGAGTCGCAAACAATCACGTTACTCGATGGCGGGCCAAGAAGGTTAACTATTTATTAAAACATGAATGAACGAGAAGAAACCAGCAAGGAGAAAACCATTTACAACATGACTGAACCGTCGATTACACGAAATCAGCCCCACTTAACTGGGAGCGTTCCATTTTAAGCCTTCTGTCTCCGCCCTTGGCGGGGACAGCAACCAATCAAAGACTGGGGAAAGGATGCCAGCCAATCAAACACTTGGGAAAGGAAAGGTTCTGAGCACGCACACAAACAGCACTGAACCCAGCGCGCTCCGAACCTCTGCCCTCCTCTTCGTTTCCCTATCCGCGCACGTGCATACGGGACGCACGTATGCCACAGGAGCAATGACTGAAGATTCCTTATTATAAAAAAGTAGAGGCTGTCGCTGAGGTAGGTAGGTAGGTAGGAAAGACTTTTATTGCTCTAGAAAGGTGCTAGTAGCAGACGAGAAAGAAGAGGTCCATCTTCCTTCTTCTCACAGGGTCGGTGCCCCTATTCCAGGGCTCCGCTGAGCTTCGCTGCTCGTTGGGCGTGCTGGATCAGACCTTGTTGGCAACCCAGATCGCCGCTGGAGAGCCGGCTCTCCCACTGTTCTGCACTCGGATCTTTGCGAAAGTTGTCGTTTTTACTGCATTCCCACGTGATGTGGTACAACGATGGTTTGCTGCCACACCACGGGCAAGTGTCCCGATATTGCGTCGGGTAAATCTTGCTAAGGATATGCAGGTTTGGGAATGTTCCTGTCTGCAATCTTCGCCAATACACTGCCTCTAGTTGATTTAGATCAGGATGAGGCGGCGGATAGCGGATCCGTACCCCCTTATAGTAGTTGAGAATGTCTGAGTACGTAGGGCTGACTCGGTCGGGTAGATCGTCCGATTGGGAGGAAGCTCGGCTCGTATACCCTCGAGCTACCTCGTCGGCGCGTTCGTTCCCCGCTATGTCGGTGTGTCCTGGCACCCAGTAAATGCTATGTGTGACTTTTGGTGGGGTCGCGCTCTGGAGGAGCCGGAGCGCGGCGCGACCTATGCGGCCGTTCATGTAGTTACGGCACGCTTCTCTCGAATCTGTAAGGATGGTAAGGGACATGTTGCTTCGATAACCGGCTACCGCCGCTAGAGCTACGGCCAGCTCCTCCCCTTCGGTTACCGTGCAATCCCTCACTGAGGCGCTAGCTAATGCCTTTAAGTTCGAATCAATAACTACCGCCACTGTGCTGTTATGTGAGCTTCCTGTATACGGAGCCGCGTCCGTGTATACCGTTGTGGATTTTGTAGCTAGATTTTGTTGTACATACCTCGCCCGGGCTGCCCTACGGGCCGCATGCAAGTTGGGGTCCATGTTCCGGGGAAGGGAGCGAACCTTTAGCGTCTGGCGAATTGCGTCCGGTATGCTCGCAGTACGATTCTCGAATTCCGCCGTTCGGCCTAGCCCCAGTCGCCTAAGGAGCGAGCGCCCCGTAGGAGTCTGCTGGAGCCTAGCTAACTGTGTGACCAGTTGGGCTTCTTTGATCTCTTCGAAGGTGTTGTGAATTCCAAGAGCCAGTAGTTTTTCGTTGGAGGTGTTAATTGGTAGATGCAGGGCTGTCTTGTAAGCTTTGCGGAGTATGGTATCTGCACTATCCACTTCTCCTTTGTTGAGGTTGAAGTACGGGAGGGCGTAACCCACGCGACTGACCACCAGGCTCTGAACCAGGCGCAGGGTATCCCCCTCTCGCATGCCGCTCCGCTTCTGCGACACGCGCGTGATCATTCTGGCGACCTGAGTGGTCGATTGCTTGAGAAGGCCGAGCGTATGGCCGCATCGCTGGTTGCTCTGCAGCCACATTCCCAAGACTCGTATTCTGTCTCGTTCGGGAATTAGCTGTCCTTCGAGGGAGACATTGAGGGACCCTTCCTTGTGTTTCCCTTTATGGACTCGCAGGAGTTCTGATTTTTCGGTGGAGCAGGCGAGGCCTCGTGCACTGACATATTCTTCCACGCAGGTAGCCGCTGCTTGCAGTCGTTCTTCTTTCTGGCCGAGCGACCCAGTGGTAACCCAGACCGTGACGTCGTCAGCGTATATTGCGTGCTGTATGCCTTCGATCTTCTCGAGTTGTCTCGCGAGGCCGATCATGGCCACGTTGAAAAGTAGTGGCGAGATGACGGACCCTTGAGGTGTGCCTTTGTTGGGGGTCGAAAATTTAGCGCTGCGAAGGTCTCCGAGCCCAACCGTTGCAGTGCGGTTGGAGAGAAAGGCCTTCACGTAGCTGTGAATCTTCTCGCCGCAGTGGAGGTTGTCAAGTCCTTCCATTACAGCCGTGTGGCTAACGTTGTCAAAGGCTCCTTTGATGTCGAGGGCCATAACCACGTTCTCGCCTACGCTCGGGACGTTGGTGAGGACTTCCTCTTTGAGTTGTAAGAGGATGTCCTGGATGGAGAGGTGGGCTCGGAAGCCGAACATACTGTGGGGGTACAGGTCTTCGTCTTCCATGTAGCTTTGGAGCCTCCGAGTAACGACTCGCTCGTAGAGCTTGCCTAGGCAGGAGGTGAGTGAGATAGGTCGGAGATTTTCGATCTGGAGTTTCTTACCCGGTTTGGGGATCATTACGACCTCTGCATGCTTCCACTCTTCAGGAACCGTTCCTGCGGCCCAGTGCCCGTTGAGGAAGGTGGTCAGTTGGTCGACCGCCTCGTCGCAGAGGTTGCGTATGAGTGCGTTCTGGATCTTGTCTGCTCCAGCCGCAGTGTTGCGCGTGCATGCCTTTATGGCAGCGAACACTTCTTCCCTGGTGATCGGCCTGTCTAAGTGGGTGTTCGGTTTCCCCAGGTATGGTTTCGCGTATGCCGCAGGCAAGGTCGTGCCGTAGCATTTCTCTTTGGCCTTATCTAGCAGTTCCTCTTCCGTACCCTCGAAGGTGTGGACGAGCCTGCGGATAGCTTTCCCGCTTTCGGCCCTGGTTTGGGTAGGGTCGAGGAGTGTCTTGAGTATACGCCACGTTTTCGCCGTGCTGAGGGTGCCGTCCAGCGAGCTACTGAACTGCTGCCAGCTCTGCCTGGCCAGTTGGGTCGCGTACTCCTCCGCTATCTTGGTGACTTCTGCGATCTTGAGCTTGAGCTTCCTGTTAAAGCGCTGCTTCTTCCAGCGCTTGGTGAGTCCTCGACGTGCCTCCCATAGCCTGATGAGCCGAGGGTCCACCTCTGGTGTTTGCTCGGTGCGATCCACTTCCTGAGTGTACCGCTTCTGGATGTCTTTAAGTTGTTGGCACCAATCATCTATGGAAGTAATCCCCCCTTCCAGGTCCGCGCAAGCCTTGCGGAAAGCCGGCCAGTTGGTGATCTTGGCCGTGCCGAGCTTGCGCTTGATGTTGGTGGCTGCTATCGTGGTCTTCAGGATATAGTGGTCACTGCCTAGATTCTCCAGCAGATTCTCCCACGTTGCGTGCTTCACTCCCCTGACAAACGTTAAGTCCGGACACGTATCCGGGCAAATCGAAGTGCCAAGGCGCGTGGGTTGAAGTTCGTCTGTTAAAAGGGTACATTGGATCGCTTCCGCCGCGTCCTCGACCTGTATACCTTTGTGATTATTAGTGGGGTATCCCCATCGCTGTCCGCGAGCGTTGAAGTCGCCTACAATGAGCAACGAGTTGCTTTTCGCAAGTTTGCTGGCCCCTAGAAAGAGTGTATCAAAATTCGCGTCCCGCTGGCGAGGCGGGCTATAGAGGTTTACGATAAAGACACTCTTTTCCTTGCGCTTCTTTTTGGGAATAATTTCCGTCACTAAGTGTTCAATTTTGGTGTTGGGAATTGGGTCATGGGCTATGGCTACCAACTTTTTGCTGACCAAGGTTGCCGTGCGTCCGCTATCGTAGCACGTATATCCCCTGAGTGACGGTGTCGTGTTAGTTTCCTGTAAAGCTATTATATCGGGTGTGGAGCCTTGCGTATGTAAAAACTGCATTAGGAGTCCCTGCTTTTGGCGGTACCCCCTGCAGTTCCATTGCCAGATTTCTAGTGGAGTTTGTTTAGCCATGGTCTTGGGCATTGTTCTGATTGGAGCCTTCAGTTCCGAAACGGCGCTCGTGTATGAGCCTGTCCCGGGCCTCGTTTGTTATTCGTTGCGTATTTTGACTTTTGACGTGGTTGCGGAAACTTTGGTCCTGCAACGCAACTTTTTGCTGTAGTAATGTGACGTTCTGTTCTGACAGGTTGAGTTGGACCTGCATGGCATCTAATCTTGCATGAGTTTGGCGGAACTGTCCTTCGGTGCGAATCATGAAATCATCCATGCGCTGCATGAAAGCTCTTAATTCTTCGGGGTTCACTGCTAAGGGGGTTGGAGATCGTTGCACTTCGGCCGCCGGGGTCGGGGGCCGCGGTACGTGCCCTGTTCTCTGAGCCTGCATCTCTTTAATGAGGTCATCGATTTTTTTTCGGAGATGTGCATTCTCCTGTCTTAGTTCTTTAATTTCTTTCGAGTTACGCGTAATATTATCTTGATCCGAGTGCGGAATCAGTGGGTTTGGAGAGCCCGCTCCCCAGCTCACCTTGACGCCGCCCTTCTTCTGTTGTTTCTGCGGCGGCTGCTGCTGCTGCTGCTTCGGCTTGGCCGTTGACCGGTTGAGCGGCGGGAAAGAGTCATCCCTGGATCGGCTCTGGCTGCGATCTCCCACGGTGCTACGGCCTCTGCTCGAGGAGCGGCCATGGTCCCGCTCCGAGCTAAGCCACCTGGGTCGGCGCTCTCGACTCAGGTGCGGGTTCCGCTGCTGCTGCTGCTGCGGTTGTTGCTGCTGCGGCAGTTGTTGTTGCTGCTGCTGCTGCTGCTGCTGCTGCGGCTGTTGCTGCTGCTGCTGCTGCCATTGTTGTTTCCGGGACTGCCGACCGCCGGTCGTGCTGCCCCGGAGCTCGTCAGTAGTCTTGAGGCGTCGACGGCACTCCCTGGTGACGTGGTCGCCTTCGCACACCATGCATTTCGCCTTGCACGGGTGGCCTTCTGGTGGGTCGTGTGTGCCGCACGTCCTGCAGAGCTTGGTGTTCGGCGTTGGACAGACGTCCGAACGATGGCCTTGCTCTCCGCACACGTAGCAGATCTGCCTCGTAGGACGATATGGGTAGGTCTTGAATTCTCCGGAGCGGTAGATGACCCACTGCGGGATATACGGGCCGTCGAACGTGATGAGCGCCGTTTCCGACTTGCCCAGCATTCTCGCTTCCAGGATCTTCACTCCTTGGGATCGAAGCCGCAGCCTCGACTTCAGTAGGGCCGGTGATTGCCCCGGCATGACGCCGTGGATTACCGCACGCTTCAGGTCGTCCGGTAGGGCTGGATAGGTGTTGGTCGCATAGGTCTGGTCATTGATCGTGAGCTTTTCGATCTTCCTGAGCACGTCGCCGATGTCCAGGTCGGGCGTGCTCGCAATCATGATGTTCGATCCGGGCCGGAGTCTCATGATGAAGTCTTCTTCCTTGATCTTTCCTCCGCTGGCCGCGACGAGGGCTTGCGTTGCCTGGTCGACACGGATTTCGCTGATTTTTAGACCTCCCTTGGGGCGATAAATGATCTTGATATCATCCTTCGGTAGCGGCGGCGGACGTGGCCTTATCTGCCGCTGCGCTCCCGCCAGATGTGGTCTTAATGTAAAGCGCGGCACGCCACTCGCTTGCGTCTCTGCTCCGCCAGCTGCGGCTGTCGGCGCTATCTTGTTGTTTGCTTCTTCCCGGGGATCGCCTGGCCCCTTCGAGCCTTTCTTCGAGCCTTTCCTTTTTAGGCGCCGTTTGTAAGAAACAAGCTCCCAACGATCCATGTCTTCGTCTTGCAATGGGTCGATGTCGGCCCCGTCGTCCCGCTGCGGTGGCGAGGTCTCCATGGCCTCGGTCACTGCGTCCCCGAGTCCGGGGCTCGCATTGACCGGCGACGCGGCAGGAGATTCGTCCGTACCTTCAATATTCGCCGAACCTTGGGCCGAGGTCCGGGTAGGTTCATTCATGATAGGGTCGTCAGCGTCCCGGGGTTCCATGCTGGCCGATGTCTAGACACGCAAGCACCGCACGGGGCCGCCCCGGGAGCGCGCTAGGCCTACGCTAGGCTCAGCGCTCCCGGCCGTAGGTGGCCACTCAAAAGTCCGATAAAAGTCCAAAAAATGGGCCTACCGGCTCAAGAGTGGTGTCGCCGTGTTCCAGGTGACGTTATCCGTCGATGTAGCCGAAAAGTTTCGGTGGCCCACGTGAAAATTCGGTCGGAATCTTCGAAAAGACACGGAGCCGATGTGGAGTGCGTCCGTCCACATGCGAACGCCCGCGTTCCCCGGCTGTCGCTGAGGAGTCCAGCATCCAGTGGCAATAAAGAAGACGACTGCAGGCGTTCAAACACTGCACTGTGGAACGCTGCGTGCTAGACAGTATCTGTGGTGAGGAGGCAAACCGGAGAGAGAACAAGCGTTCTGGCGACGGCGCCGCCTGCAACGGCAGCAGCCACCGACGCGCGTCGCGCCGTGGTCCGCGTACGTCCGTCGTGCGTCCGCGGTTCCATGCACTGTGCTGGAGGCTGGATGGCACCGCAGGAAGATCAGCGAACTTAACACCATGATGAGAAAGTTTTCTCATCATGCCGTGAAATATAGCTAAGCGTTGAAACTATTTTTCTTTTGCGTTTGAGAGACACCCTTTTCAGACAAATATTCTTTGATAAATATATTTAACGCTTAAAATAGCAGACTTCAGGATCTTCCTTTTTGGCGTCGTGAAGAAGTGAACCGTTTCATTCATATCGTCTGCTACTGCGGGTTCGCGCCCTAGGCTCGTGTCATGAGAGAATTGCTCGAATCCTGAACATTCTTTGAGAAAGTTGCGAGCGTGCGTAAAGTGCCGGCTCTCGCCATGCTCTGGCGCGGCGCTTATGATTTTTACAAAAAAAATGCATGAACTACAAAGCGCAAACCTGTAAGTGACGGCCGTGTTCATGCTGACAAGGGCAGCATGCGGGTCTTTTCATCAATTAATCAGCTAAAGCATCCCGGACCTTAGGATACCTAAAACGGAATCTTCATGGAACTCCTGCTACTACCCGTAAGCTCGCCTATCAAACATTCGTTCGTCCGCAACTCGAGTATGCATCATCCATTTGGTCACCTCACCAAGCTTACTTAATTAATTCCCTTGAATCAGTTCAAAATCGTGCTGTGCGTTTCATCTCCAGAAACTATGACCGTCACTCAAGCATCACAAACATTAAATTATCGCTCTCTTAGTACCTTGCAATCACGAAGACTAATTGCCCTAGTCTGATTATTTCACAAGATAGTCTACAGTACTAATCATTCGACTCTCCCCCTTGCCCAACCTCACCGCACCTCGCGGCGCTTAAACAACCATCTCAGCTTCCAACGCTTTTTAGGTAAAACCGTTGCATTCAATTCATCCGCTTTGCCGCAGGCTATTGTTCACTAGAATGGTCTTCCGGAACACATCGTCAATATTCGTGATCCGGCATCTTTTAGGACAGAAATAACAGCCATTTTTTCTAATTACTGCAGGTCAATAACTATTGTATAATGATGTTTTTATTGTTTTAAGATGAGTACTACAGTCAGTTAACATTGTGTAATGATGTTCTTATGTTTATAGAGTACTAACAGTCAATCAGCATTCTATAATCATGTCATTCATGCTCCTGTTATTACCCCTATTTATGTAATCCCCCCCTCACACAATACTCCAACGCTTAGAGCATGTGAGGCAACCTTAATAAATAAATAAATAAATAAATAAATAAATAAATAAATAAATAAATAAATAAATAAATAAATAAATAAATAAATAAATAAATAAATAAATAATTCCTGCAGTTGAAGACCGTTCTGCATGCAATGCGCGACTACAGCCAGACTTCGAAATGAAGAAAATTCAATCCTCGGCGAGTATGGTTAAGATCAGTGGCGTTTGTCTAAGTACTATGTGCTTCTAAAGGACAAGTGCCTCTTGACTTTATTTCCTTATTTCACCTTTAATACAGAGGCTCCCGCTGTAGAAACCCAGCTCGCTGCGTAAATGGCTCCAAGCGATGGGGCAAACAGACTTCCGCCCTAGCAGGCACCACACAGTGCGCTCAGCTCACTTCGAGCCAAGCGCCTTCGGATGCTTCGGATTTGTAATGAACTCTCTGCGTAGCTGGATGTCTGCATCACCGCAAAACACACAAAAAATAAATGAAAATGAAACTGAGCAAGAAAAAAATAAATCCGCAGAACTGTCAACAAGTTACCAGATGTCAAACCGAAGCCATGTCATCCCAGCATGCCTTGGTAGATGCAGTGCAGCGCCGTCAGCCTTTCCTCTATTTAATAATAAGATACGCTATGGCCAGAACAATTGCGGTACGAGAAAGCGAAAAGGTGCTTTTTTTTGAGCAAGCAACTGTCAATTCAGCTAAATGTGCACCTGGGAGAGCTCACTGCGCATGCCGTGCTTTCCGATTGCTGCAATGAGCGTGGCGTCGTGCAGCTAGTCGCATTCGTTGCGATGGTTGCAGTGATCGCGACCGAAGCGTTCACACGACGTTGTTTCTGCAACGCATTCATTGCCATTTTGATCGCGATTCGTGCTGGCACTGTGCTCGAGAATTGCCGTGTGCGCGACGTGGCATGATCGTGCCTGCACGGCCGTCGAACTGCTTTCCGCAGCGTCAACAGCAAGGTCGCCATCTTTCTGCGCCTTGGTGCTCCATTCAATAAATTTTGTGATCATCGGTCCTCGGGTTACAAATGGCCGGCGGCACTGTGCAACCTGTGTGAAAACATCAGTGTGCAGTGCAAATGTATCTTCGGGAGCTTCATTTAGTTTTATTTGCTACCGGCTGTGCGGACATTTGTCTCCAATAAATATTTGCGTGATCGAAGGGTGACTGAGCACTTCCTCCAGCCATTTCGGTTTAAGTTGTGACAACATGCTATTGCGCAATTACAAACAAGAATCATTGAGGCGTTTAAATCACGGCTGGTTGACAATGTACAAATCTCTAATATGTACCAACTAATGAGTGTTTTTCATGAACATTTCACTTCATGTTCCGCAAAAAAGTGTGGCAGCAGCTTATGCGACCAAAACTGTCCACAGAGCAAGTTGTACACAACGAGTCTTGATGAAAAACAACTATAAAATATATTAAGAAAACCTTTGCCATTGATTTTTTTCTCTTTTCGCTTAGCAGTGTTAAGTCAAAATGCAGTGGTCTTGAAGCGCCTCAAGGGCAGTGACAGTGTTCGTTGTTGATTTTGCTGACGGTCCTTTGCGATCGGGAGATCGAAAGATCGATCGGAGATCGATCGGGATACGAAACTGGATGATGTGTTCACAATGCTATTGTTACAGAGATGGTCGTGAACTCGGCCTTATTGGTGCTAAGCAGTTGTTCAGCAGCGCTCCCTGGGTCAGCCGCAGCAGTTTGTTTAACAAGACATTCTTCAACCATTGAGAAGATGCGTTGATGCACATGCACACTTCTATTTTACCTTCAATTGCCTGTGACTGCTTGCTACGGACATGACTACTTGCCCGCTGAGTGATAGCGATGGTGGGCTCTGTTTCGGCAGGGTAGAACGATTCCCAGATTTTTTAAACCTCCTTGCATTTTACGCGTGCAAAAATTTATTTGCTGAAACATACATGCAATTTGCACCTTCCTCAGTGATCGGGCTTGGTTTCCTGCCACACTTGTCCGTCCACGTTTGTGTGGTCACGACAGCGCCATTCCTGTGCACATTCCAAAGCCACAATAACAAGGCTTATTTCAATTCATTGAAATGTGCTAAGCACTGTTGCATGTCGGTTGGCTCTGAAATATTGACGTTGCGCCGTTTCTTAGAGTCCTTTGGTATCAATTGAAATGTAGGCCTGCCGACGCAGAGATCAAATTTAATTTGAACCCATTATTTTACTACTCGGATTGGATGAAATGGCTGCTGCTGCTTGCATTAGCAGATTGCCCGCTTTGCAGCTGCACCTAGTTTTGTTCTTGCCCACATTACGTGCCTGAAACAGGAGCACTGCATTTTTCTTTTCTTCTGCGGTGTACTCTCGCATCAAATGCAAGCATCAATTTTATTTCGTTCAAATTTAAGCAGCGCTAACTTTTAGGACGAACACACAGGGGACATGACAGGACGGGTGCCGACTCCAACTACGTTTATTGAACACGTTTTTCGTAGAACATGCAACAAAAGACGACTGTGAGCGCATGCGCATCTGCGACAGACCACAGAAGGAAAGGCCAAGAAAACAGGACAGGGGGCAAGAGTAAAGTGAGGTGGCTTTTTTTTTTCTCAAAGATGACAGCAAAGGTAGATTAAGGTCAACGGAACGCATTTCGTCTCTTATTTTCAAGCAATCTGAATTCGCTTCGGATAGTTCCCGAGCTAATCTATCTTTGCTCCTGGTTAGATTTTGATTTTGTCAAGCCGTGGCTCAAAGTTCTGATGGTTTAGGTCCTTGCAAGAACGGCAAGGGGCGGGTAGATTCAGGCAAGAGTCTGATGCGTTTTCCAAACTTCGTTCATGTTCCCTGGCACGTTCGTTAACACAACGCTCTGTCTGACCAACGTACACTTTGCCACAAGAAACGGGGATCTCACAGACCACACCGTGGCACACCCGACAAAGGGCTTAGCGTGTTTTTTTCCACAGCCGGATGTTGCAGGACCACTACTGCTGACTTTAGGGCACATATTGGCCAGGTTACAAGGCGCAGAGAACACCATCGGAACGCCGTACTTGTTGCCCATCCTTTTTAAGTTATGGGACACCTTGTGGATGTATGGCATAACCACTGGTTTGGCGTTCCCGGGTATTTCTTTTCTGCGTGTCTTTTTCTGCCTTCCCTTCAATTTCTGTAGGAGTGCCTCGGTCACAGGTGTCAACACGTGATCAGGGAACCCTGCTTTTCGCAGTCTTTCTACCTCGCCCCGAAAGCTCTCTTGCATCATGTGAGGGCACGACTTAGCAAGTGCGTATTCTAGAGAAAGGGTCGCAATAGCCCTCTTAACAGTTTCTGACTGGGCCGAATCAAAAGGCAAAAAATCTTTCTTGGCTCTAGGGCGGTAGCAACAGCATACACGCTTTTCTCCGAGCATGATGTTCAGGTCCAAAAACTGGAGGCGGTTAAGCACAGGTAAAGGGTGGGCAACAAGTACGGCGTTCCGATGGTGTTCTCTGCGCCTTGTAAACTGGCCAAGATGTGCCCTAAAGTCAGCAGTAGTGGCCCTGCAACAGACGGCTGTGGAAAAAAACACGCTAAGCCCTTTGTCCGGTGTGCCACGGGTGTGGTCTATGAGATCCCCCTTTCTTGTGGCAAAGTGTACGTTGGTCAGACAGGGCGTTGTGTTAACGAACGTGCCAGGGAACATGAACGAAGTTTGGAAAACGCATCAGACTCATGCCTGAATCTACCCGCCCCTTGCCGTTCTTGCAAGGACCTAAACGATCAGAACTGTGAGCTACGGCTTGACAAAATCAAAATTCTAACCAGGAGCAAAGATAGATTAGCTCGGGAATTATCCGAAGCATTTTTTATCAAGGCAAGAGGCGACATGTGTGTCAGCACCACTTCTGTCTCCCTGCATACCAGCGATTTCAGATTGCTTGAAAATAAGGGAAGAAATGCGTTCCGTTGACCTTAATCTACCTTTGCTGTCATCTTTGAGAAAAAAAAAATCCACCTCACTTTACTCTTGCCCCCCGTCCCGTTTTCTTGGCCTTTCCTTCTGTGGCCTATCGCAGATGCGCATGCACTCACGGTCATCTTTTGTTGCATGTTCTACGAAAAACGTGTTCAATAAACATAGTTGGAGTCAGCGCCCGTCCTGTCATGTCCTCTGTGTATTCGTCCTAAAAGTTAGCGCTGCTTAAATTTTAACGAAATAAAATGCATAACCAACTAGCCCCGCAACGTGTTTTACTATGCAAGCATCAACTGCAGGTTAAAAAAAAACTCTTTACAGTCACATAACTAATTAATCTGTTCCGACTGTTGGTTCCTTCTGCACTAGCCGCGCAAGCACTATTGTGCCTCAGTTAGCTCATGCCACTGCATTTAAAGATTCATTTTTGTTTTTGCCACACAAGGCTGGAATGGACTTCCACTTCACAAGGCTTTCTAATCTCTTCTCCTTTGAGCTGGTCACTGCAAAAATCCACGCAGTAAACTATGATTTTCAGCCAGTGATTTAGATAAATGCCCCAAGGTGGAGAATATTTTTAATAAGGGAGTAATTACTCATTAGCATCCACCCAAGTGCAGCTGTAACGTTACAAAGAAACGCTACAAAGCTTTCCTTCGTAGCCATATGGCTGTGCTTCGATGCTAATGATTAATTAGTTTTTATTAATAAATTATAAACTCATCAAGTTCCTGCTTGGCACGTCATGTCAGCTTACCATTAAAGTATTGTCATTTAGTACTGTTTAGGTCAATAAATGTTAAAATAAATTGTTCTAGTGAAGTGTTTAGTCGAGTGCTCAGCTCAGCGAACCAATTCAGCGAACCTTCTTATAAGTAGAACCTTCCTCACAATCTATTTCAAGTAATGCCGGGGAAATTTACACTTGCAACTGTGCACAAGCTAGGTTTAGCCAGTTAAACTCGTGCACTGAAAAGCTGAGCATGCATTATTGTGCCTATCTGTGTCAGACTTTCCTTGATGCTTCTCTCGTATCGTCTCTTCAGCTACAGCTACAGTGCGAATGCTACAAATGCATGCTTATGTATGTGACTTTTATATATTCAGGATAGTGTTAACAGGGCTGTTGGTTCACCTTAAACACAAAAGACGTCAACTTAAAGTTGTAGCAAAGAGATGGCAATAAAGACAAAAGCCATCACTGCTTCTGTTTTTCTTCAGCATTCTTTAAGCTTCAAATTCATCTTTTTAAAATATCTGATGCCTATCTATGCCTCAGTTATTTCTTTGAACACCAGACTGGCAGTGAAATAGGTATATTTTGCTGAATGTGTTGATAGTCAGCAACTAATAGCGCACTTTAAAATTCAACGTACGTTAAGTGGTATGAACATCACTTAACACTTAGCAATGCTGTCTTTTGCTTGCTAGCTTGGGAACTGGTCACCTTTACATTGTCATTCTATGACGTTCCCGCCTGTCGGGGGTCAGTCACAAAGCAACACAATTGTTGTTGCCATCTACGTGTTCTGCTGAAGCGAGGAGAAATGAGCCAACACACAACGCCTTCGAGTCAACCTAATTTATTCCCTCTCTGCCTGAAGGTGAAACTGGGAGTTCCGCTCACCGCTGTCTTGTATTAGGCGTCGGTGCGGTCCGGCCAGCAGGTGGATCGCTCTCGGCTGCTCTGGCGGGGGTGGCGTTCAGCCTGGTGACGGTCCCACGTTTCGGTGACTATGACGGGTGGTGGCGTCAGGCTTCTTGGGCGTCTCAGCTGGCGGTACTATGACGGGTTGTGGCGTCCGGCTTCTTGGGCGTCTCGGCTGGCGGTCAGTTTGCAACGGATGCCCTCGGGTCTGGCCTCACCGACTACAGACCAGCGCGATCTGCTTCCGTCCGTACACTTCGCCCGTCTCTGCTCGTTCTCTCCTGTCTCATCTGTCTCCAACGCCTCTCTGAGGACTCTCCTTCTTTCCTTCGGTGTCCTCCTCGCCCAACGGTTTTCCGCCGTCGCTGCTCATGCAGCCGACCAAGGGCGCCCGCCGATTTTTCCACGAAGCCGCGAAGGCCGGCGGTCCCATTGGGGATGTGTCGAAGGGGATCAGGTGTCCCTCGGAGGGCGACGCTTCTCCTAAACCAGCGCCTCGCCTCCGCTTCTGGGAGCCCTCCTGGTGCTAACTTGCCGGCCTCCCTCGCCACCTCGAGCCATTAGTAAGGCCGTCGCGTTGCAAGACAATGCAGGCCTGTGGGCCCGTGAACTCCGGGAAACTGTTTGTGCCGCGAGCGTTCCGGCCTACCCTCGGCGCCGCAGGGTGCCGGCCACTTCGAGAACGCGGGGCTCATATTCAGCCGAAGACGCACTCCTCTCGAACTTGACATATTTATGAGGGTCACGGCTGTCCTCTCTCTTCTCGCATCGGAACCCGGGGTGGTCTCTTCCAAGAACCGCGGCTTGGTCACGCGACCACGGCATTCGAAAACTCGGCCGTCAACGGACAGAGCGCGTCTTCCTCCAGCAGCGGAAGAGAGCAGCTGCCCGGGGAGCCAGTCTGTACTTTCCATGGGCCTGGGGCCCTCTTTTCTTTTTGGTTAACTTCCCTTAATAAAGACCCAACTCTTAGCCTTCTCCGAGTCCACAGCCCGTACCTCGCAACAAGGCCGTCTGCAGGCGTGCATGCGCGCACACACAAACGCACAAACGTGCCTGTCTCTGCGCCAAAGGGGGGGAAGTTGGGGACGCGCTGCAAAACGGGCCGCAGGGATGCGTGCGGTCGCGCTGGGCTCCCCGCGCGGCCTCTCCTCTTTTGCCCTCTGGCTACTTCGCACGTCTTTCTGCTGCGCCCGCCGTATTCCACACAACCGCCTTCGCTGACGGGGCAGGGCGATAATTTTGAAGGCAGACACAGTGGCTCTGGTGCTAGTCGGTGGAGAGTTCTTTTGGGCCATGCCTAGGCCTCCCGTACACAGTCCTTCACAATTCTACTCTTTATTGATTAGTGAAAATAACTTTAAACGTGGCTTTAAAGCTGTATCAAAGAACATATGCATTTATGCCTATCACATACTTAAACTTCTTATTTTTAATTTCATTTTATTGTGTTACATCATAGCTCTCATAGTGGAAATAAAATTTTACAAATTCTGCATGAGGTGTTAGTGTTTGCTCGAGATAGCCGATAATAAGGCCATGGTATCCTGTTTCCTTGACGATACGAAGTATTCTTTCTCAGCCTAAGCCAGGAGTTGTTGCCATGTAAACCCTCCCAATTGGTTGTTGCATTTCGTCTAACTCTAATCTAGTTTACTGGCTCCCACATCTCATTATGTCTACAATAGTGAGAATGACGTGTATAGACTTTTATGCAATACAAAGGCACCCACTTTGCTTTGCATTCACAGCGACATTTCAGAGTGTTTTGGAGTTGCACAGAGTATATGCAAGCTTGTTTTTTACATGGCAACAATGACATGGCCTTCGGCAGAACTTCCCATACTTGTTTTCAACACTGCATTCTTGCTTGTACAGCTGGAATATGAGCTCAGGAAGGAATGCTAAAGCACAACTTGATGGGCGCTGTCAATGTGTACAACAACGCCGTGCACCTTAGCCCAGTGATGCACGCCTAAGTCCCTTTGCAGCTACACCGTGCTATTTATATTGAGGCTTTAATAATCGCCTGAAAAACACGACAAAAAATAAATAACTTTTCTGGCATTGTGTCTGTTGCGTGAAATGCGGAACTGCTTTAATTACAACTGATTTTATATGTTCCAGATGGTTGAAAACGACATAATTTCACATGTGCGTTAGCATTTGTGTTTGACAGCAGTGTTTTGCTAAAATGTGAATTTTTAACGCGTGAAACACGCACACACACCTTATGTATGGAATAGATAAGCATGTCTTTTGCTATAACAATCAGTAGGAAGTCAGGAAGGAGGCTGTTTATATTGGCGCGTGCTCATGGGAGCGCGCCGACGATGAAGACGAAGTGTGCGTGTGCCGGTGGACAAAGACGAAGTGTGTGTGTGGTTCGGACAGCCATCTTGTGAGTTCTCTGCTGTGCGCTGAATTTCGCTGAAACTGTCATCTGTGCCGGTCCTGTCTTCGTTACATTTTTGGTGGAGGTGCGGGGTACTTTCCAACATCTACGTGCCCCGAAGGCTCTCTATGAACACGGATTTGACTCCGATTCATCGCAGTACGAGCCGCCGCATCCAAGGTCAGTCACCAGAGTACGGTCCGTTATCCCCTAGGACCAGGGCTCCAGCCGCGACGCGCAGGACTGACGTGGCACCTATGGCTAGCAACAGAGACGCGGCAGCTATGGCTGACAACGGGAACTCAGCTGCTCATTTCCTGGTTCTCCAGCCGCGAACGCCGCCGACCTTCCATGGCGAAGTGTTTGAGGACGCGGAGGACTGGCTTGACCAGTTCGAGCGCGTTGCCAGGTACAACGGCTGGGATGCGGAGCGGAAGCTGCACAATGTTTACTTCGCCCTTGCGAAGTAAACATCGCGTTCCCGACCAGACGACGGCTATCAAACGAGGACACGTGACGATCACAAAGGATGTGCAGCTTCGGACTTACCGGTCGATATCGACGATTTAGCAGTTACGGCATTGGTTGATACGGGAGCGGACTATTCGGTTATGAGCAACGAGCTAGCGAAAGAACTGAGGAAAGTTTTAACCGCGTGGACTGGGCCTCAGATTCGCACAGCTGGTGGGCACCTAATTACCCCTGTTGGCCGGTGTACGGGGAGAGTTACAATCGACGGATTTGTTTACGTTTGTGACTTTGTTGTCCTACCTCACTGTTCGCGCGATGTCATTCTCGGCCTGGACTTTTTACAAGCTAACGGCGCCGTTATCAATTTACAAGAGCCGCGCGTGACGTTTTCGCCGACGCAAGCAATTGAAATAGCCGACCCAGACGACTCCAGGATACCCGCCCTGCGTATTGCTGCTGATGACGTGACGGTGCCTCCGCGGTGCAGCATGATGGTCCCCGTGCACAGTGACTCGCCCGGTGATCGAGACGTTATGGCAGAGAGAAACGTCAGCCTTCTACTCGAGAAAGGAATTTGCGCTGCAAGAGGGCTTGTTCGCTTACGGGATCGCTCCGCGACACTCTTGATCACCAACTTCGGAACAGAGTTCCAGCCTATTGCGAAAGGAACGGCCGTCGCATACGTTACCAACTTCGTTGAGCCCGCAGAAATATGTGCTCTGGAGCACGGTGTAAGAAATATTTCAGGTGATACAGCTCACCGCGCCGTCCACACGGCGCCCGGAGAGGAAATTCAGTACCCATTTCCCTCCCGCGCCACCAGATGGCGTTAGAGCCGAGGGGGCTTGGCGCCTTGCGCTGTGTTCGTAGCGTGCTGCTTGTGCGCTTGCTTTTCACGTTTGTGTCTTGCTTTGTTCGTGATGATTTAACTTGTGTGGCGGTGTTTGGTTGCCAAGGATTATCTGCTTCATGCGTGTAGTCAAGTCGTCTCTTTGAAAAAAAAAGAAATGGGGAAAAAGTGCTTTGTGTTAACCCGTGTTTTATCGTCACACTATGACACGCTATACGTTGCAGACACTAAGCATGAAGGCAAATTGAGGGTTTGTCCTAAACTCTCATAGTCACATCTACACCCAACAAATACTGAAAAGATGCGGGTGAAACTAGCAACACTGCTGTTCAGCCTCAGCGTTGCCAATGGGCTATAGTTCTATTCCAAAAGAGGTATGCCAGGTCTAGGTAGTGTCAAGGGCACTCTTGATTTTACTGTGAAAATGAGCAATTTATTCGATGCATTGAATCGGAAACATCAAAAGGAAGGGGGTTGACACCCGAGCGGACGCTGTGCGGACGTGTTCCGCATGAGCTCCGGCCTTGAGACCGTTTTTCGGTGGAACGCGCTGTGCCTTGGTCTTGCTTTTTGTGGGATCGTCTGCAGGAAGTTGCCCTGTGCCTGTGGACACCCTATTTTGGCAAGTGTTCCCCCTTTTAGGGGTTTTCTTCACGATTTGTACTCGACCACGGTGCGGCGAAATTAGGCCTAATCTGTAGGCCGAGCCGACGCCTGCGGCGCCGGGTTCCAGGGCCGTGCCTTGTGGTTGTGGGCCTTTGCGAGGCTAAAGATGATGGAGTACTCCGTTGAGGGAGAATCTATAACGCCCGAAGAATTCGAGGCGGGAGAATGGGCCTGGGTTTTGAAGGCGCAAGATCGCTTCAAGAAGACTGTGTACGGGGACCACTCCGAGAGTAGGCCTACCGAGAAACAGGCGGGCAGCGACGGGCGTCCGACGCACGGAGCAGCCCAAGTCAAGCGGGGGAAAGCGCCGGTGTGGAAGAAACGGGGACCGTTTCTGAAGATGCCAGCCAAGGATTTCAAGGTTGTGTGCCGGCCCAAGAATTGGGACTTGAGCATAGTGACGCCGAGGGAGCTCGGATGTGCCCTGAGAGCGGCAGCGAAGCTGACGAACGCGACTGCGGTGGAAGAAGACCTGGTGCGGGTGAATGAGACAAACAACACGATGACGGTGAGCACGCCGTGCATGAATCGTAGTGGGGCATATGCGAATGTCAAGACGCTCAAGCTGGGCGGTCGTGACCTTGAGGTTTCGGCGTACGTGGCGGCGCCGGAGAACTCTGTGCGCGGAGTAATTTACAATGCGTACAACGGATGCCCACTGGCAGAAATTCGCGCAGGATTCTTGAAGAGGAATGAAGACATGGAAATTTTGGATGCCAGACCTTTGGGCAAGTCAAAGGCGATTCAGATCACGTTCGGGGGGAAGCGCGTTCCCCGGCAAGTCATCTATTGGAACTGTCTGTACGCTGTGATCCCATATAGAGAGTTAGTCGAGACCTGCTATAACTGCAGACGAGTGGGACATCGGGCGGACGTTTACTATCGTCCGAAGACTAATTTGTGTCGCCGCTGCGGGAAAGAACATCCTGCACCACCGGAGGGAGAGTCGCTGACCTGCACGCCGGACTGCATCGTGTGTCATGGGGCGCACAGCACGGGAAGTCGGAACTGCAAGTTTCGCCTAGCCCGTCAGCAGCCGATGGGTCTGCAGCAGAGCAACGAGGACAAGAGCCAAACTGGCAAGGAGGAGCGACGTTCGAGGCCCAGGAAGCGGTCATCTAGCGGTGTGAGAGGCGATAGCAAGAGCAGGGACCGGTCAGCTTCCTTCCCGCCACTGCCCGGACCCGAGCCTGGCAAAGGAGGAGGGCAAGGTTCCGGTCATGGACGAAGCCCAAGTGCCACGAGGAAAAAGGTGAGCTGGCCCAACGCGGGCTCCCAAAATGAGACTGCTCGAGAGAAGGAGCTACAAAGGCAGGTGCTGCAGCAGGCCGAAACTATCAAAAAGATGGAAGCTAGGATAGCAGAGATGGAACGCGCGCTTAAAACCGGCAGAGTAGAAAGGGTACAGACGCCGTTGGCCCAGGCCCCACAGCAAGCGGCGCAGGCGAACGTTTCTCGCGTGGACGATAACACAGCTATGGAAGTGGAGAAAATGGAGAATCGGGAGACGGTCAAAAGGCCACCTCCGGCAGATGAGGGAGCTCAGGCAAAGAGAGTAGCAGAAACTTCGGCGGCGGACACGCCGCAGCCAGTATTTAAAGTCACTTGTCTTAAGAAGGACATGCTTACCCTTGCGGAGAGAGTAGGAAAACTGGAAGAAAGACAGGATAGGTTGGAAGGCCGGGTCGACAGGATAGAAGCTAGACTAGGCAACATTGAGCAGCGTCTTGACGCCTTCACCAATGACATGCGGGGTTTCCAGACTCAGGTAATGGACATGTTTAAACAGCTAAACGCTATGCTAGAGGTTAGATTGCCTCCCGTAGTCGGCCAAGCGCCGATGTTAGTGAACCTAGGGCCTCACCATGGCCCCTCGCCAGCAAATTGAGGTTTGGCAGTGGAACTGCAGGGGCTTCCGTCGCAAGCGGGGGAACCTGCAGTTGCACATACAAAATCTGGATAGTAAGCCGGACATTATAGCTTTGCAGGAGGCTAGCGGCTCGGTGAAATTACCGGGATTTAAGACATTTACACCACCAGAGATTGATCGAGGGGGCGTATCGAGCGTCTTCACGGCCGTGTTAGTCCATCGCAACACCACAGTGATTCAGCATACCATAGATAGCAGCAGGGAGGACTACGTCCTGCTGGAGATTTTGCCCAAAAGAAAGGACGATAAGAGTCTATTTGTTCTTAATGTGTACTCTTCTCCAAAAGATAAGGGGGTGGGCTTGCCAGACCTTCTGATAAAGACGCAACGGCTAGCGGCTAGGTCTCAACTCATCGTGGTGGGAGATTTCAATGCGCCTCATCCGGAGTGGGGCTACATCCGAGCCAGCCCGAAGGGAAATAAGCTTTGGCAGGTTGCCCAGGACCTGCGATGGACGATCTTGAACAACCCGCTAGATCATACCAGGATAGGCAACAGCGTGAGCATAGACACCTCTCCAGACCTCACATTTGTGAATGGTATCAGGGATGCAAAGTGGGTAAACACGGGACAGCCACTTGGAAGTGATCACTATATCCTTTCCACGATATTTAGTGCTGCTAAGTACAAAGACACGGTGAAAGGAACTCGAGTGACGGACTGGGACCGATTTCGGCAATACAGGAATGACACAGTGAACGGGGAAATCGAGGACTTAGGAGCCTGGATTGTCACACTCAAGCAGGCCGTGAAGAGTACCACAGAAGAGGTTCCGACGGAGGAGGAGGGCTTTACGGCTGACTCTAGATTGTTACACATGTGGGAAGCACATGCGAGTCTCCTTCGGAGGTGGAGGAAACAAAGGCATAATGGTGTCCTCCGTAGGAAGATGGCCAAGCTAGAACGAGAAATCGAAACGTACACATTGGAGTTGCAGTGCAAACAGTGGGGGCAGATTTGTGACCGGATGAATGGGCAATTCGGATGCAAAAAAACATGGCAGTTGTTGAGGCACCTTTTAGACCCGGCGGCAACCAAATCTGCGCAGAAGGGGCAAATGGCTAGGTTAGTGCATCGGTATCAAGGCACGATTGGGGAATTTATACATGAACTCCGAAGTCGTTACATAAACAGAGAGGCGGGCGGTTGCTTGCCGGATTATTCGGGGGAGGAAAACCTTGAATTGGATGCAGACTTTACGGTGGCGGAGGTAGAGTTTGCAATGGGCCAGCTTCGTACCACGTCAGCAGCGGGTCCGGACGGGGTTACTAATAAAATGCTGAGGAACCTGGATTTCAAGTCAGTGGGGGCACTCACGAATTTAATGAATAAATTTTGGGCGGCCGGGGAGATTCCGCCAGAGTGGAAGCATGCTAGGATTACATTTATTCCTAAAGCAGGGAAGAAGCTCTGCATTGAGAATCTGCGTCCCATCTCGCTAACGTCGTGCTTGGCCACATTGATGGAGCATGTAGTCCTGAACAGGCTTCAGGGTTATGTAGAGGACAATGAGTTGATACCTGAAACAATGATTGGCTTCAGGGCTAATTTATCGACGCAGGATGTCCTGTTACAGCTCAAAAAAGACGTGGTTGATCCTGGGTACGGCACGGGCACCAAGGCTATCTTGGGGCTCGACCTCACTAAGGCCTTTGACAATGTTACCCATGAGGCAATATTGAGGAACCTATCGGACATAGGACCGGGGGGTAGAACCTTCCGGTACATCAGATCGTTTCTGGAGGGTAGGACTGCGGAGATTGTAGTCGGAGAAATGAAATCGGAACCCTTCCCATTGGGGGGCAGGGGGACACCGCAAGGGTCGGTATTATCGCCCTTCCTATTTAATCTCGCCCTGATCAAGATACCACCCAGGCTGCAAGGGATATCGGGACTTAAACATACATTTTATGCGGATGACATTACTCTATGGGTAACAAGAGGCAGTGACGCACAGTTGGAAGAAACTCTACAACAGGCGGTGGATATTGTGGAGGAGCTAGCAGGGGAAGCAGGACTCTCGTGTTCTCAGCCCAAGTCCGAGCTTTTTGTGCTGAGGGATAAACCAAGAGGGATACATGCGAGGCACTATGTGCCGCCACCACCTTTAGAGGTGAGAGTGGGGGGAGTACCGGTCGCTGAGGTCCAAACGATCAGGATCCTGGGTATGTATCTGCAGACTAACAGGAAGAATAGCGAGTCATTGCAAAGGCTTAAAAATACGGTCAATGCTACCGTGCGGCTAATCAGGAGAATCGCCAATCGTAAGAGAGGTGTTAAGGAAAGACTTGTGTAAGCTAGTGCAGGCATTTGTGCTCAGTAGAATAGTGTATGCGACGCCTTATTTGAAGCTGGACGCGGCGGAAAAAGGAAAGGTGGAGGCTATGATTAGGCAGGCGTATAAAGCGGCCCTTGGGTTGCCTCAGAATGCGTCTACCGAAAGGCTGCTGGGATTAGGGGTGCACAACACCCTAGAAGAACTACGGGAGGCGCACTTGGTTATGCAGCTCGGTAGGCTTTCAAAAACAAAAGCAGGGAGGGACATATTGGAAAGGATCGGCATTGGAGTTGACGTTCCAGCCGGTGACACGAAAATTCAGGTGAGGCGGGAAATGCACAAGGGCTTGTACATAAAACCTTTGCCCAAGAACACGCATCCAATACATCACGAGGACCGCAGGAAGGCAAGAGCCAAAGCTTTACATGCTAAGTACGGGAAATACGACGGGGCAGTCTATGTAGATGTCGCCGAGTATAAGAACAAGGATGCATTTGCAATTGCGGTGGTGGACGGGCGGGGCCACTTGATCGCCTCTGGATCAGTCAAAACCCGCTCCCCAGAAACTGCAGAGGAAGCGGCAATAGCACTAGCTATGACTAGTAGTAATGCTGACCTGATCTTCAGCGATTCAAAAACAGCCATCCGAAATTTGGCGAGGGGCAGAATATCTGTCACAGCGGCGCGGTTGTTGAATCGGGCCACGGAGCGAGGGATTACGGAGGCGGAAATTGTCTGGGTACCTGCACACTCTGGGAACCCTGGGAACGAGACGGCTCACATGAATGCTCGAGGTTTCGTCAGCCGAGTAGGTGAGCCGGACGTCCCGGGAAGGTCCACGAGAGATGGGCTGGTATCCTTTCATGACATTACTACTCATTTCAGACTTAACCGGAGGATTTACCCACCCCCGGACAAGCAATTGGTGAAGGCGCAGGAATGCGTCTGGCGCCGATTGCAGACCAGATGTTTCTTCAACCCATACGTGTTGAGCAAAATCTACCCGGACATTCAGCCGGAGTGCAAATGGTGTCACGAATTGGCAACCTATGACCACGTATTATGGAGCTGTAGCATAGCACCGCCACCGGCGGACATTATGCGTGATCCTTCCCTCGAGCAGTGGGAGGCCGTGCTGGCCAGCTCAGACCCGGTCGTCCAGACCAAGGCCGTGGAGTGGGCCACCCAGGTCGCCGTCAGCCACGGGTTGATGGCCATCTAACACGGAATCGTCCACACATGCTCTCTGACGAAAATAAAGTTTTTCCATCCATCCATCAAAAGGAAGGGTTAAAACTGCACAGTCAAGATTTTATTGTTCTGGAATCTTTTCTAAACTGGCTCAATGAATGGGAAAAAGACGTGAAGGCAGAGATGTTCTGTCAAATTCAACTGCCGAGGGCTTAAGCGTGACTATTCTCTCAAGCATGCAACTTTCCAAGTACCTGTTGGAGAAATGCAATTTCAAGTATGTTTTAACTGCGAAGTTTAACCAAGATGTCCTCGAAAAATTATTCGGTATTATCCGCCAAGCAGGTGGGCAAAATGAGCACCCGTGTCTACCAACTTTCTTGCAGCTGTAAAGCATGCTTTCTGTGTGCAGCTAGTTGAAACCTCCAAGATATGGTAACTGCCAGGTACCATCTTTGTCAAAATTAACCAGGCTGCATGGTTTGCTTCTAGCTCGTACAGTGGAACCCTTACAGCTTCCCTGAAGCTCAAATAGCAGTTAAAGGGAATGACTGGGGGTCTTTTTACCTTCCAACAACTTTTGATCTTTAGGAAAGCCACAAGGGCTCAACTATACAAGCTAGAAGCAAACCATGAAGCCTGGTTACTTTTGACAAAGACGGTACATGACAATGAAGACTCGCGTCTGATAAACCTGTCCGACATGATTCTAGCCTTCAAAGAACCTTACGAGCCACGTATCAATGAGCTGAAGGCCAAACTTGATGGTCTTGTAGAGAGAGAATGAATGTGAGGACATTATTCACAACGAACCCGACTCAGGTAGTGTAACCGATTGTATAATTTATTATGTGACCGGGTTTCTATGCAGGAAACTGCCGAAATGCACCGATTGCTCAGCGTGCAAAACTGGGCTAACGGCTTCTGCAAACGTGACCAGGCCTGAAGCAGCCTTAGTTTTGCAGAAAACACGAGGCGGGCTGCTAAATGCAAATGTTGCCATATTTTCTCTCTTAAACGAAATAGAAAAACAGTTTCAGAAACATGCTTCTGATAAGAATGTCTACGACATAACTGTCGACTACATTCTAGACAATCATAAGATGTCATTTCCATGCGGTGAGCATAAAGTCGACATAATGGCACAAGTCGTGCATTATTACGTAGCACTACGCATGCGTCAGTATTGCAAGCAGCTGAAATAGAATGTTGAAAACAAAACACAAAAGCTGCGCAAGCTATCGAAGCTAGTTTAAAACTGTTTTATCCTCGTTGAAATTTTGAAGTACTCTCTTTTCGTTGCATTGTCACAGAGTAAAGTATCGCCCACGGGGCCTGTTTGTTGTCATAACTGCGTAATGAATTGGTGCATTTCATTGCTTGTGTTTTCAGAGAATAAATTGAAGTGCGTTCTATATGCCTTTGAAATTCTTGCAGCTGCTTCCCTCTTTTTAACCCGAGCTCTACAAACACCTACCTGTAGTGAAAAGCCGTTTGTGTGCCACGAGAAAAAAATATACACACATAATACTTGACAGTACTTTTGTGGGCGTCAATATTGCATCCGATACCTGTGGTTCTAAATTCCGTAGGAATGATGACCTGTTACCGAACTATGTACACCAGTGTCTAGCTGTTCTACACACACATGGAAAGCAAAAGTGGCGATCGAAATAGCGGACGTTGGTAGACATGGCTAGCTGTGATATAATTGTTGCAGCTCGATTGTGCTTTTTTATCTACACAATAACAGGCCATGTTAGGCGTTCGTTGCCTGAGGAAAAGCGGACCACACGCCAAAATTTATCGCCGTTTCAGATGCCATCGCATCTTTAAAGTAACATCAGGTCATAACCTGGAAATCTAGCTGGCCAGTTTCGCTGAAAAGTACCATTAAAATCAAGTAAGCTCATTTCGCACAAGTGACGCACCACCGACAACGCTAGAATTGCTGATAGCACGCGTCAATATTTCTTACACCGTGGCACGCGTCACGGCGCACGTTTGAAAGCCTCCTGTACAGTAGCGCCATCTCACGGTGAAGCGTCGAAGTTGGTACGAAATTTCCGCGGCCGCGGAGGCGCTGTTACTACACCTGAAATATTTCTTACACCGTGCTCTGGAGCTACCGTCGCCGGACGGACGCGATGCAGCAGCCGTTCTGTCTACCGTGGACATTAATCCCGGCTTGTCGGTGGGTCAGAAGCAGCACTTGTTAGAGCTCCTTCACGATTTCGCAGAGTGCTTCGCCACGACATCAAAGGTAGGGCGCACCCCGGTAGCCAAACACCGCATCATCGTCAACGAGGAGACTAGCCCCATATCCCAACACCCGTACAGAGTGTCGCCGATGGAACGGGAGGCTATACGATCCCATGTGCAAGAAATGCTTGCAGACGACGTAATCCAGCCATCCACGAGCCCCTGGGCTTCGCCTGTGGTATTGGTGAAGAAAAAAGATAACACCTTGCGATTCTGCGTCGATTATCGGAAGTTGAATCGTGTCACGAAACGTGACGTTTACCCCCTTCCACGTATCGACGACGCCTTGGATCGACTGCGCGACGCTAAACATTTTTCTTCACTCGACCTTAGGCTACTGGCAGATCGAAGTGGACGAAAGGGACAGAGAGAAGACAGCGTTCGTGACACCTGACGGCCTTTATGAATTCAAAGTGCTACCCTTTGGACTCTGTTCTGCGCCAGCAACCTTCCAACGCATGATGGACACCGTTCTTTCTGGGCTCAAATGGCAGACATGCCTGTGTACCTTGATGATGTTGTCATTTTTCCTCCTAGCTTCGAGGAACACCTCAACCGGCTGCGAATGGTGTTACAGGCGCTCCGTTCGGCACAGTTGACGATAAAGCCACAAAAGTGTCACTTTGGTTTCGAAGAGCTCAGTTTTCTTGGTCACGTGATAAGCGCTGACGGAGTCCGTCCTGACCCGGAGAAGACTGCCGCTGTGGCACAGTTCCCGCGCCCAACCGACAAAAAGTCCGTTCGTAGGTTTCTGGGCCTCTGTGCCTATTACAGACGTTTCGTTGAAAACTTTTCCACAATTGCCGAGCCCCTTACAATGCTTACTAGAGACAATGTATCTTTTGTGTGGCTGATGATCAGGAATCTGCCTTCGACGAGCTACGCAGCCGCCTACAAACTGTCCCAATACTCGCCCATTTTGATGAACGAGCTGCCACTGAAATTCATACTGACGCCAGCAATGTTGGTCTCGGCGCTATTCTCGTTCAGTGGCAGGATGGCAACGAGAAAGTCATAGCGTACGCCAGCCGCTCCCTCTCGAAAGCAGAGGCAAACTACTCTACAACAGAGAAGGAATGCCTTGCGGTAGTGTGGGCGATTAGCAAGTTCCGACCATATCTCTATGGTCGCCCGTTTCGAGCTGTCAGTGACCATCATTCGTTATGCTGGCTAGCCAACCTCAAAGACCCTTCGGGACGGCTTGCGAGATGGAGCCTTCGCCTCCAGGAATACGACATCACGGTAGTGTACAAGTCCGGCCGTAAGCACAATGACGCCGATTGTTTGTCACGTGTACCTGTCGACGTTGCTCCGGCCGAAACGGAGGACGACTTCCCGTTTTTTGCTCTCGTCACGTCGTCCGATATGGCCCGGCGTCAACGGGCTGACTCAGAGTTGCGTCCGCTCATCGAGTATCTGGAGGGCCTTAACGTCGCTGTTCCGCGGCTTTTCGTTCGAGGTTTGGGTTCCTACTGTCTCCGAGATGGCGTCCTTTACAAGAGAAACTTCGCCCATAACACGGAAACCTTTCTTCTGGTTGTGCCATCCGAACTCCGTCCAGAAATCTTGCACGCCTGCCACGACGAGCCATCGGCTGGCCATTTGGGTGTTACGCGGACGTATGCCCGCATTCGTGCGAAGTATTACTGGCCAAAGCTGTTCTCATCAGTCCAGCAATATGTGAGGACCTGCCGTGACTGCCAGCGACGAAAGACAC
>NC_143021.1:159544800-159637300 GCF_055824585.1 Amblyomma mixtum
CAGTAGTCCAATTCAGGCTGGTCGCACCCACACAGCAATCCTGAGGAAACAAGATGACAGGCAGTGAGAGTAGGTAACTTTTGCCGCATAACCACAGCTTACCATTGAACACTAGCTTCGGTGTAGCAATGAATGTCAGTATGCAGCAAGAATGTTGGTCCCGTCCAGATCTAAGGGCTAGAAAAATAGCAGTACGTGAAATGACTGCTGGAGCGGCGTTGCAATTCTGAAAACAGTGTGAACTCACATAGATGTTGCTGCTCCCTAAGTAGGTTCTATGCAGTAGTCCAATTCAGGCTGGTCGCATCCACACAGCAATCCTGTGGAAACAAGATGACAGGCAGTGAGAGTAGGTAACTTTTGCCGCACAACCACAGCTTACCATTGAACACTAGCTTCGGTGTAGCAATGAATGTCAGTATGCAGCAAGAATGTTGGTCCCGTCCAGATCTAAGGGCTAGAAAAATAGCAGTACGTGAAATGACTGCTGGAGTGGCGTTGGCAATTCTGAAAACAGTGTGAACTCACATAGAGGTTGCTGCTCCCTAAATAGTTTCTATGCAGTAGTCCAATTCAGGCTGGTCGCACGCACACAGCAATCCTGAGGAAACAAGATGACAGGCAGTGAGAGTAGGTAACTTTTGCCGCACAACCACAGCTTACCATTGAACACTAGCTTCGATGTAGCAATGAATGTCAGTATGCTGCTAGAATGTTGGTCCCGTCCAGATCTAAGGGCTAGAAAAATAGCAGTACGTGAGATGAATGCTGGAGTGGCATTGGCAATTCTGAAAACAGTGTGAACTCACATAGAGGTTGCTGCTCCCTAAATAGGTTCTATGCAGTAGTCCAATTCTGGCTGGTCGCACCCACACAGCAATCCTGAGGAAACAAGATGACAGGTAGTGAGAGTGGATAACTTTTGCAGCACAACCACAGCTTACCATTGAACACTAGCTTCGGTGTAGCAATGAATGTCAGTATGCAACAAGAATGTTGGTCCCGTCCAGATCTAATGGCTAGAAAAATAGCAGCATGTGAGTTGAGAACTGCTCGAGAGGTGTTGGCAATTCTGAAAACAGTGTGAACTCACATAGATGTTGCTGCTCCCTAAAGGTGTTCAATGCAGCAGTCCAATTCAGGCCGGTCGCGCCCGCACAGCAATCCTGAGGAAACAAGATGACAGGCAGTGAGAGTGGATAACTTTTGCCGCACAACCACAGCTTACCATTGAACACTAGCTTCGGTGTAGCAATGAATGTCAGTATGCAGCAAGAATGTTGGTCCCGTCCAGATCTAAGGGCTAGAAAAATAGCAGTACGTGAAATGACTGCTGGAGTGGCGTTGCAATTCTGAAAACAGTGTGAACTCACATAGAGGTTGCTGCTCCCTAAATAGGTTCTATGCAGTAGTCCAATTCAGGCTGGTCGCACCCACACAGCAATCCTGTGGAAACAAGATGACAGGCAGTGAGAGTAGGTAACTTTTGCCGCACAACCACAGCTTACCATTGAACACTAGCTTCGGTGTAGCAATGAATGTCAGTATGCAGCAAGAATGTTGGTCCCGTCCAGATCTAAGGGCTAGAAAAATAGCAGTACGTGAAATGACTGCTGGAGTGGCGTTGGCAATTCTGAAAACAGTGTGAACTGACATAGAGGTTGCTGCTCCCTAAATAGGTTCTATGCAGTAGTCCAATTCAGGCTGGTCGCACCCACACAGCAATCCTGAGGAAACAAGATGACAGGCAGTGAGAGTAGGTAACTTTTGCCGCACAACCACAGCTTACCATTGAACACTAGCTTCGGTGTAGCAGTGAATGTCAGTATGCAGCAAGAATGTTGGTCCCGTCCAGATCTAAGGGCTAGAAAAATAGCAGTACGTGAAATGACTGCTGGAGTGGCGTTGCAATTCTGAAAACAGTGTGAACTCACATAGAGGTTGCTGCTCCCTAAATAGGTTCTATGCAGTAGTCCAATTCAGGCTGGTCGCACCCACACAGCAATCCTGTGGAAAAGAGATGACAGGCAGTGAGAGTAGGTAACTTTTGCCGCACAACCACAGCTTACCATTGAACACTAGCTTCGGTGTAGCAATGAATGTCAGTATGCAGCAAGAATGTTGGTCCCGTCCAGATCTAAGGGCTAGAAAAATAGCAGTACGTGAAATGACTGCTGGAGTGGCGTTGGCAATTCTGAAAACAGTGTGAACTCACATAGAGGTTGCTGCTCCCTAAATAGTTTCTATGCAGTAGTCCAATTCAGGCTGGTCGCACGCACACAGCAATCCTGAGGAAACAAGATGACAGGCAGTGAGAGTAGGTAACTTTTGCCGCACAACCACAGCTTACCATTGAACACTAGCTTCGGTGTAGCAATGAATGTCAGTATGCAGCAAGAATGTTGGTCCCGTCCAGATCTAAGGGCTAGAAAAACAGCAGTACGTGAAATGACTGCTGGAGTGGCGTTGGCAATTCTGAAAACAGTGTGAACTCACATAGAGGTTGCTGCTCCCTAAATAGTTTCTATGCAGCAGACCAATTCAGGCTGGTCGCGGCCGCTTCAGCAATCCTGAGGAAACAAGATCACAGGCAGTGAGAGTGGATAACTTTTGCCGCACAACCACAGCTTACCATTGAACACTAGCTTCGGTGTAGCAATGAATGTCAGTATGCAGCAAGAATGTTGGTCCCGTCCAGATCTTAGGGCTAGAAAAATAGCAGTATGTGAGTTGACAACTGCTCGAGAGGTGTTGGCAATTCTGAAAACAGTGTGACCTCACTTAGAGGTTGCTGCTCCCTAAAGGTGTTCTATGCAGCAGTCCAATTCAGGCTGGTCGCACCCACACAGCAATCCTGAGGAAACAAGATGACAGGCAGTGAGAGTTGGTAACTTTTGCCGCACAACCACAGCTTACCATTGAACACTAGCTTCGGTGTAGCAATGAATGTCAGTATGCAGCAAGAATGTTGGTCCCGTCCAGATCTAAGGGCTAGAAAAATAGCAGTGCGTGAAATGACTGCTGGAGTGGCGTTGGCAATTCTGAAAACAGTGTGAACTCACATAGAGGTTGCTGCTCCCTAAATAGGTTCTATGCAGTAGTCCAATTCAGGCTGGTCGCACCCACACAGCAATCCTGAGGAAACAAGATGACAGGCAGTGAGAGTAGGTAACTTTTGCTGCATAACCACAGCTTACCATTGAACACTAGCTTCGGTGTAGCAATGAATGTCAGTATGCAGCAAGAATGTTGGTCCCGTCCAGATCTAAGGGCTAGAAAAATAGCAGTACGTGAAATGACTGCTGGAGTGGCGTTGGCAATTCTGAAAAGAGTGTGCACTCACATAGAGGTTGCTGCTCCCTAAATAGGTTCTATGCAGTAGTCCAATTCAGGCTGGTCGCACCCACACAGCAATCCTGAGGAAACAAGATGACAGGCAGTGAGAGTAGGTAACTTTTGCCGCACAACCACAGCTTACCATTGAACACTAGCTTCGGTGTAGCAATGAATGTCAGTATGCAGCAAGAATGTTGGTCCCGTCCAGATCTAAGGCTAGAAAAATAGAAGTACGTGAAATGACTGCTGGAGTGGCGTTGCAATTCTGAAAACAGTGTGAACTCACATAGAGGTTGCTGCTCCCTAAATAGGTTCTATGCAGTAGTCCAATTCAGGCTGGTCGCACCCACACAGCAATCCTGTGGAAACAAGATGACAGGCAGTGAGAGTAGGTAACTTTTTCCGCACAACCACAGCTTACCATTGAACACTAGCTTCGGTGTAGCAATGAATGTCAGTATGCAGCAAGAATGTTGGTCCCGTCCAGATCTAAGGGCTAGAAAAATAGCAGTACGTGAAATGACTGCTGGAGTGGCGTTGGCAATTCTGAAAACAGTGTGAACTCACATAGAGGTTGCTGCTCCCTAAATAGTTTCTATGCAGTAGTCCAATTCAGGCTGGTCGCACGCACACAGCAATCCTGAGGAAACAAGATGACAGGCAGTGAGAGTAGGTAACTTTTGCCGCACAACCACAGCTTACCATTGAACACTAGCTTCGATGTAGCAGTGAATGTCAGTATGCTGCAAGAATGTTGGTCCCGACCAGATCTAAGGGCTAGAAAAATAGCAGTACGTGAGATGAATGCTGGAGTGGCATTGGCAATTCTGAAAACAGTGTGAACTCACATAGAAGTTGCTGCTCCCTAAATAGGTTCTATGCAGCAGTCCAATTCAGGCTGGTCGCACCCACACAGCAATCCTGAGGAAACAAGATGACAGGCAGTGAGAGTAGGCAACTTTTGCCGCACAACCAAAGCTTACTATTGAACACTTAACTTCGGTGTAGCAATGAATATCAGTATGCAGCAAGAATGTTGGTCCCATCCAGATCTAAGGGCTAGAAAAAGAGCAGTATGTGAGTTGAGAACCGCTCGAGAGGTGTTGGCAATTCTGAAAACAGTGTGAACTCACATAGAGGTTGCTGCTCCCTAAATAGTTTCTATGCAGTAGTCCAATTGAGGCTGGTCGCACGCACACAGCAATCCTGAGGAAACAAGATGACAGGCAGTGAGAGTAGGTAACTTTTGCCGCACAACCACAGCTTACCATTGAACACTAGCTTCGATGTAGCAATGAATGTCAGTATGCAGCAAGAATGTTGGTCCCGTCCAGATCTAAGGGCTAGAAAAATAGCAGTCCGTGAGATGAATGCTGGAGTGGCATTGGCAATTCTGAAAACAGTGTGAACTCACATAGAGGTTGCTGATGCCTAAATAGGTTCTATGCAGTAGTCCAATTCAGGCTGGTCGCACCCACACAGCAATCCTGAGGAAACAAGATGAAAGGCAGTGAGAGTAGGTAACTTTTGCCGCACAACCACAGCTTACCATTGAACACTAGCTTCGGTGTAGCAATGAATGTCAGTATGCAGCAAGAATGTTGGTCCCGTCCAGATCTAAGGGCTAGAAAAATAGCAGTACGTGAAATGACTGCTGGAGTGGCGTTGCAATTCTGAAAACAGTGTGAACTCACATAGAGGTTGCTGCTCCCTAAATAGGTTCTATGCAGTAGTCCAATTCAGGCTGGTCGCACCCACACAGCAATCCTGTGGAAACAAGATGACAGGCAGTGAGAGTAGCTAACTTTTGCCGCACAACCACAGCTTACCATTGAACACTAGCTTCGGTGTAGCAAGGAATGTCAGTATGCAGCAAGAATGTTGGTCCCGTCCAGATCTAAGGGCTAGAAAAATAGCAGTACGTGAAATGACTGCTGGAGTGGCGTTGGCAATTCTGAAAACAGTGTGAACTCACATAGAGGTTGCTGCTCCCTAAATAGTTTCTATGCAGTAGTCCAATTCAGGCTGGTCGCACGCACACAGCAATCCTGAGGAAACAAGATGACAGGCAGTGAGAGTAGGTAACTTTTGCCGCACAACCACAGCTTACCATTGAACACTAGCTTCGATGTAGCAATGAATGTCAGTATGCAGCAAGAATGTTGGTCCCGTCCAGATCTAAGGGCTAGAAAAATAGCAGTACGTGAGATGAATGCTGGAGTGGCATTGGCAATTCTGAAAACAGTGTGAACTCACATAGAAGTTGCTGCTCCCTAAATAGGTTCTATGGAGCAGTCCAATTCAGGCTGGTCGCACCCACACAGCAATCCTGAGGAAACAAGATGACAGGCAGTGAGAGTAGGCAACTTTTGCCGCACAACCAAAGCACTATTGAACACTTAACTTCGGTGTAGCAATGAATGTCAGTATGCAGCAAGAATGGTTGTCCCATCTAGATCTAAGGGCTAGAAAAATAGCAGTATGTGAGTTGAGAACCGCTCGAGAGGTGTTGGCAATTCTGAAAACAGTGTGAACTCACATAGAGGTTGCTGCTCCCTAAAGGTGTTCTATGCAGCAGTCCAATTCAGGCTGGTCGCACCCGCGCAGCAATCCTGAGGAAAGAAGATCACAGGCAGTGAGAGTGGATAACTTTTGCCGCACAACCACAGCTTACCATTGAACACTAGCTTCGGTGTAGCAATGAATGTCAGTATGCAGCAAGAATGTTGTCCCGTCCAGATCTTAGGGCTAGAAAAATAGCAGTATGTGAGTTGACAACTGCTCGAGAGGTGTTGGCAATTCTGAAAACAGTGTGACCTCACTTAGAGGTTGCTGCTCCCTAAAGGTGTTCTATGCAGCAGTCCAATTCAGGCTGGTCGCGCCCGCACAACAATCCTGAGGAAACAAGATGACAGGTAGTGAGAGTGGATAACTTTTGCAGCACAACCACAGCTTACCATTGAACACTAGCTTCGGTGTAGCAATGAATGTCAGTATGCAACAAGAATGTTGGTCCCGTCCAGATCTAAGGGCTAGAAAAATAGCAGTACGTGAAATGACTGCTGGAGTGGCGTTGGCAATTCTGAAAACAGTGTGAACTCACATAGAGGTTGCTGCTCCCTAAATAGGTTCTATGCAGTAGTCCAATTCAGGCTGGTCGCACCCACACAGCAATCCTGAGGAAACAAGATGACAGGCAGTGAGAGTAGGTAACTTTTGCCGCACAACCACAGCTTACCATTGAACACTAGCTTCGGTGTAGCAATGAATGTCAGTATGCAGCAAGAATGTTGGTCCCGTCCAGATCTAAGGGCTAGAAAAATAGCACTACGTGAAATGACTGCTGGAGTGGCGTTGCAATTCTGAAAACAGTGTGAACTCACATAGAGGTTGCTGCTCCCTAAATAGGTTCTATGCAGTAGTCCAATTCAGGCTGGTCGCACCCACACAGCAATCCTGTGGAAACAAGATGACAGGCAGTGAGAGTAGGTAACCTTTGCCGCACAACCACAGCTTACCATTGAACACTAGCTTCGGTGTAGCAATGAATGTCAGTATGCAGCAAGAATGTTGGTCCCGTCCAGATCTAAGGGCTAGAAAAATAGCAGTACGTGAAATGACTGCTGGAGTGGCGTTGGCAATTCTGAAAACAGTGTGAACTCACATAGAGGTTGCTGCTCCCTAAATAGTTTCTATGCAGTAGTCATATTCAGGCTGGTCGCACCCACACAGCAATCCTGAGGAAACAAGATGACAGGCAGTGAGAGTAGGCAACTTTTGCCGCACAACCAAAGCTTACTATTGAACACTTAACTTCGGTGTAGCAATGAATGTCAGTATGCAGCAAGAATGTTGGTCCTATCCAGATCTAAGGGCTAGAAAAATAGCAGTATGTGAGTTGAGAACCGCTCGAGAGGTGTTGGCAATTCTGAAAACAGTGTGAACTTACATAGAGGTTGCTGCTCCCTAAAGGTGTTCTATGCAGCAGTCCAATTCAGGCTGGTCGCGCCCGCACAGCAATCCTGAGGAAACAAGATGACAGGCAGTGAGAGTGGATAACTTTTGCCGCACAACCGCAGCTTACCATTGAACACTAGCTTCGGTGTAGCAATGAATGTCAGTATGCAGCAAGAATGTTGGTCCCGTCCAGATCTAAGGGCTAGAAAAATAGCAGTACGTGAAATGACTGCTGGAGTGGCGTTGGCAATTCTGAAAACAGTGTGCACTCACATAGAGGTTGCTGCTCCCTAAATAGGTTCTATGCAGTAGTCCAATTCAGGCTGGTCGCACCCACACAGCAATCCTGAGGAAACAAGATGACAGGCAGTGAGAGTAGGTAACTTTTGCCGCACAACCACAGCTTACCATTGAACACTAGCTTCGGTGTAGCATTGAATGTCAGTATGCAGCAAGAATGTTGGTCCCGTCCAGATCTAAGGGCTAGAAAAATAGCAGTACGTGAAATGACTGCTGGAGTGGCGTTGCAATTCTGAAAACAGTGTGAACTCACATAGAGGTTGCTGCTCCCTAAATAGGTTCTATGCAGTAGTCCAATTCAGGCTGGTCGCACCCACACAGCAATCCTGTGGAAACAAGATGACAGGCAGTGAGAGTAGGTAACTTTTGCCGCACAACCACAGCTTACCATTGAACACTAGCTTCGGTGTAGCAATGAATGTCAGTATGCAGCAAGAATGTTGGTCCCGTCCAGATCTAAGGGCTAGAAAAATAGCAGTACGTGAGATGAATGCTGGAGTGGCATTAGCAATTCGGAAAACAGTGTGAACTCACATAGAAGTTGCTGCTCCCTAAATAGGTTCTATGCAGCAGTCCAATTCAGGCTGGTCGCACCCACACAGCAATCCTGAGGAAACAAGATGACAGGCAGTGAGAGTAGGCAACTTTTGCCGCACAACCAAAGCTTACTATTGAACACTTAACTTCGGCGTAGCAATGAATGTCAGTATGCAGCAAGAATGTTGGTCCCATCCAGATCTAAGGGCTAGAAAAATAGCAGTATGTGAGTTGAGAACCGCTCGAGAGGTGTTGGCAATTCTGAAAACAGTGTGAACTTACATAGAGGTTGCTGCTCCCTAAAGGTGTTCTATGCAGCAGTCCAATTCAGGCTGGTCGCGGCCACACAGCAATCCTGAGGAAACAAGATCACAGGCAGTGAGAGTGGATAACTTTTGCCGCACAACCACAGCTTACCATTGAACACTAGCTTCGGTGTAGCAATGAATGTCAGTATGCAGCAAGAATGTTGGTCCCGTCCAGATCTTAGGGCTAGAAAAATAGCAGTATGTGAGTTGACAACTGCTCGAGAGGTTTTGGCAATTCTGAAAACAGTGTGACCTCACTTAGAGGTTGCTGCTCCCTAAAGGTGTTCTATGCAGCAGTCCAATTCAGGCTGGTCGCGCCCGCACAACAATCCTGAGGAAACAAGATGACAGGTAGTGAGAGTGGATAACTTTTGCAGCACAACCACAGCTTACCATTGAACACTAGCTTCGGTGTAGCAATGAATGTCAGTATGCAACAAGAATGTTGGTCCCGTCCAGATCTAAGGGCTAGAAAAATAGCAATACGTGAAATGACTGCTGGAGTGGCGTTGGCAATTCTGAAAACAGTGTGAACTCACATAGAGGTTGCTGCTCCCTAAATAGGTTCTATGCAGTAGTCCAATTCAGGCTGGTCGCAACCACACAGCAATCCTGAGGAAACAAGATGACAGGCAGTGAGAGTTGGTAACTTTTGCCGCACAACCACAGCTTACCATTGAACACTAGCTTCGGTGTAGCAATGAATGTCAGTATGCAGCAAGAATGTTGGTCCCGTCCAGATCTAAGGGCTAGAAAAATAGCTGTACGTGAAATGACTGCTGGAGTGGCGTTGGCAATTCTGAAAACAGTGTGAACTCACATAGAGGTTGCTGCTCCCTAAATAGGATCTATGCAGTAGTCCAATTCAGGCTGGTCGCACCCACACAGCAATCCTGAGGAAACAAGATGACAGGCAGTGAGAGTAGGTAACTTTTGCCGCATAACCACAGCTTACCACTGAACACTAGCTTCGGTGTAGCAATGAATGTCAGTATGCAGCAAGAATGTTGGTCCCGTCGAGATCTAAGGGCTAGAAAAATAGCAGTACGTGAGATGAATGCTGGAGTGGCATTGGCAATTCTGAAAACAGTGTGAACTCACATAGAAGTTGCTGCTCCCTAAATAGGTTCTATGCAGCAGTCCAATTCAGGCTGGTCGCACCCACACAGCAATCCTGAGGAAACAAGATGACAGGCAGTGAGAGTAGGCAACTTTTGCCGCACAACCAAAGCTTACTATTGAACACTTAACTTCGGTGTAGCAATGAATATCAGTATGCAGCAAGAATGTTGGTCCCATCCAGATCTAAGGGCTAGAAAAAGAGCAGTATGTGAGTTGAGAACCGCTCGAGAGGTGTTGGCAATTCTGAAAACAGTGTGAACTCACATAGAGGTTGCTGCTCCCTAAATAGTTTCTATGCAGTAGTCCAATTGAGGCTGGTCGCACGCACACAGCAATCCTGAGGAAACAAGATGACAGGCAGTGAGAGTAGGTAACTTTTGCCGCACAACCACAGCTTACCATTGAACACTAGCTTCGGTGTAGCAATGAATGTCAGTATGCAGCAAGAATGTTGGTCCCGTCCAGATCTAAGGGCTAGAAAAATAGCAGTACGTGAAATGACTGCTGGAGTGGCGTTGCAATTCTGAAAACAGTGTGAACTCACACAGAGGTTGCTGCTCCCTAAATAGGTTCTATGCAGTAGTCCAATTCAGGCTGGTCGCACCCACACAGCAATCCTGAGGAAACAAGATGACAGGCAGTGAGAGTAGGTAACTTTTGCCGCACAACCACAGCTTACCATTGAACACTAGCTTCGATGTAGCAATGAATGTCAGCATGCAGCAAGAATGTTGGTCCCGTCCAGATCTAAGGGCGAGAAAAATAGCAGTCCGTGAGATGAATGCTGGAGTGGCATTGGCAATTCTGAAAACATTGTGAACTCACATAGAGGTTGCTGCTCCCTAAATAGGTTCTATGCAGTAGTCCAATTCAGGCTGGTCGCACCCACACAGCAATCCTGAGGAAACAAGATGAAAGGCAGTGAGAGTAGGTAACGTTTGCCGCACAACCACAGCTTACCATTGAACACTAGCTTCGGTGTAGCAATGAATGTCAGTATGCAGCAAGAATGTTGGTCCCGTCCAGATCTAAGGGCTAGAAAAATAGCAGTACGTGAAATGACTGCTGGAGTGGCGTTGGCAATTCTGAAAACAGTGTGCACTCATATAGAGGTTGCTGCTCCCTAAATAGGTTCTATGCAGTAGTCCAATTCAGGCTGGTCGCACCCACACAGCAATCCTGAGGAAACAAGATGACAGGCAGTGAGAGTGGGTAACTTTTGCCGCACAACCACAGCTTACCATTGAACACTAGCTTCGGTGTAGCAATGAATGTCAGTATGCAGCAAGAATGTTGGTCCCGTCCAGATCTAAGGGCTAGAAAAATAGCAGTACGTGAGATGAATGCTGGAGTGGCATTAGCAATTCTGAAAACAGTGTGAACTCACATAGAAGTTGCTGCTCCCTAAATAGGTTCTATGCAGCAGTCCAATTCAGGCTGGTCGCACCCACACAGCAATCCTGAGGAAACAAGATGACAGGCAGTGAGAGTAGGCAACTTTTGCCGCACAACCAAAGCTTACTATTGAACACTTAACTTCGGTGTAGCAATGAATATCAGTATGCAGCAAGAATGTTGGTCCCATCCAGATCTAAGGGCTAGAAAAAGAGCAGTATGTGAGTTGAGAACCGCTCGAGAGGTGTTGGCAATTCTGAAAACAGTGTGAACTCACATAGAGGTTGCTGCTCCCTAAATAGTTTCTATGCAGTAGTCCAATTCAGGCTGGTCGCACCCACACAGCAATCCTGAGGAAACATGATGACAGGCAGTGAGAGTTGGTAACTTTTGCCGCACAACCACAGCTTAGCATTGAACACTAGCTTCGGTGTAGCAGTGAATGTCAGTATGCAGCAAGAATGTTGGTCCCGTCCAGATCTAAGGGCTAGAAAAATAGCAGTACGTGAAATGACTCCTGGAGTGGCGTTGGCAATTCTGAAAACAGTGTGAACTCACATAGAGGTTGCTGCTCCCAAAATAGGTTCTATGCAGTAGTCCAATTCAGGCTGGTCGCACCCACACAGCAATCCTGAGGAAACAAGATGACAGGCAGTGAGAGTTGGTAACTTTTGCCGCACAACCACAGCTTACCATTGAACACTAGCTTCGGTGTAGCAATGAATGTCAGTATGCAGCAAGAATGTTGGTCCCGTCCAGATCTAAGGGCTAGAAAAATAGCAGTACGTGAAATGACTGCTGGAGTGGCGTTGGCAATTCTGAAAACAGTGTGAACTCACATAGAGGTTGCTGTTCCCTAAATAGGTTCTATGCAGTAGTCCAATTCAGGCTGGTCGCACCCACACAGCAATCCTGAGGAAACAAGATGACAGGCAGTGAGAGTAGGTAACTTTTGCCGCATAACCACAGCTTACCACTGAACACTAGCTTCGGTGTAGCAATGAATGTCAGTATGCAGCAAGAATGTTGGTCCCGTCCAGATCTAAGGGCTAGAAAAATAGCAGTACGTGAAATGACTGCTGTAGTGGCGTTGGCAATTCTGAAAACAGTGTGCACTCACATAGAGGTTGCTGCTCCCTAAATAGGTTCTATGCAGTAGTCCAATTCAGGCTGGTCGCACCCACACAGCAATCCTGAGGAAACAAGATGACAGGCAGTGAGAGTAGGTAACTTTTGCCGCACAACCACAGCTTACCATTGAACACTAGCTTCGGTGTAGCAATGAATGTCAGTATGCAGCAAGAATGTTGGTCCCGTCCAGATCTAAGGGCTAGAAAAATAGCAGTACGTGAAATGACTGCTGGAGTGGCGTTGGCAATTCTGAAAACAGTGTGAACTCACAGAGAGGTTGCTGCTCCCTAAATAGTTTCTATGCAGTAGTCCAATTCAGGCTGGTCGCACGCACACAGCAATCCTGAGGAAACAAGATGACAGGCAGTGAGAGTAGGTATTTTTTGCCGCACAACCACAGCTTACCATTGAACACTAGCTTCGATGTAGCAATGAATGTCAGTATGCTGCAAGAATGTTGGTCCCGTCCAGATCTAAGGGCTAGAAAAATAGCAGTACGTGAGATGAATGCTGGAGTGGCATTGGCAATTCTGAAAACAGTGTGAACTCACATAGAAGTTGCTGCTCCCTAAATAGGTTATATGCAGCAGTCCAATTCAGGCTGGTCGCACCCACACAGCAATCCTGAGGAAACAAGATGACAGGCAGTGAGAGTAGACAACTTTTGCCGCACAACCACAGGTTACTATTGAACACTAGCTTCGATGTAGCAATGAATGTCAGTATGCTGCAAGAATGTTGGTCCCGTCCAGATCTAAGGGCTAGAAAAATAGCAGTACGTGAGATGAATGCTGGAGTGGCATTGGCAATTCTGAAAACAGTGTGAACTCACATAGAAGTTGCTGCTCCCTAAATAGGTTCTATGCAGCAGTCCAATTCAGGCTGGTCGCACCCACACAGCAATCCTGAGGAAACAAGATGACAGGCAGTGAGAGTAGGCAACTTTTGCCGCACAACCAAAGCTTACTATTGAACACTTAACTTCGGTGTAGCAATGAATATCAGTATGCAGCAAGAATGTTGGTCCCATCCAGATCTAAGGGCTAGAAAAAGAGCAGTATGTGAGTTGAGAACCGCTCGAGAGGTGTTGGCAATTCTGAAAACAGTGTGAACTCACATAGAGGTTGCTGCTCCCTAAATAGTTTCTATGCAGTAGTCCAATTCAGGCTGGTCGCACCCACACAGCAATCCTGAGGAAACAAGATGACAGGCAGTGAGAGTTGGTAACTTTTGCCGCACAACCACAGCTTAGCATTGAACACTAGCTTCGGTGTAGCAATGAATGTCAGTATGCAGCAAGAATGTTGGTCCCGTCCAGATCTAAGGGCTAGAAAAATAGCAGTACGTGAAATGACTCCTGGAGTGGCGTTGGCAATTCTGAAAACAGTGTGAACTCACATAGAGGTTGCTGCTCCCTAAATAGGTTCTATGCAGTAGTCCAATTCAGGCTGGTCGCACCCACACAGCAATCCTGAGGAAACAAGATGACAGGCAGTGAGAGTTGGTAACTTTTGCCGGACAACCACAGCTTACCATTGAACACTAGCTTCAGTGTAGCAATGAATGTCAGTATGCAGCAAGAATGTTGGTCCCGTCCAGATCTAAGGGCTAGAAAAATAGCAGTACGTGAAATGACTGCTGGAGTGGCGTTGGCAATTCTGAAAACAGTGTGAACTCACATAGAGGTTGCTGCTCCCTAAATAGGTTCTATGCAGTAGTCCAATTCAGGCTGGTCGCACCCACACAGCAATCCTGAGGAAACAAGATGACAGGCAGTGAGAGTAGGTAACTTTTGCCGCATAACCACAGCTTACCATTGAACACTAGCTTCGGTGTAGCAATGAATGTCAGTATGCAGCAAGAATGTTGGTCCCGTCCAGATCTAAGGGCTAGAAAAATAGCAGTACGTGAAATGACTGCTGTAGTGGCGTTGGCAATTCTGAAAACAGTGTGCACTCACATAGAGGTTGCTGCTCCCTAAATAGGTTCTATGCAGTAGTCCAATTCAGGCTGGTCGCACCCACACAGCAATCCTGAGGAAACAAGATGACAGGCAGTGCGAGTAGGTAACTTTTGCCGCACAACCACAGCTTACCATTGAACACTAGCTTCGGTGTACCAATGAATGTCAGTATGCAGCAAGAATGTTGGTCCCGTCCAGATCTAAGGGCTAGAAAAATAGCAGTACGTGAAATGACTGCTGGAGTGGCGTTGGCAATTCTGAAAACAGTGTGAACTCACGTAGAGGTTACTGCTCCCTAAATAGGTTATATGCAGCAGTCCAATTCAGGCTGGTCGCACCCACACAGCAATCCTGAGGAAACAAGATGACAGGCAGTGAGAGTAGGTAACTTTTGCCGCACAACCACAGCTTACCATTGAACACTAGCTTCGGTGTACCAATGAATGTCAGTATGCTGCAAGAATGTTGGTCCCGTCCAGATCTAAGGGCTAGAAAAATAGCAGTACGTGAGATGAATGCTGGAGTGGCATTGGCAATTCTGAAAACAGTGTGAACTCACATAGAGGTTGCTGTTCCCTAAATAGGTTCTATGCAGTAGTCCAATTCAGGCTGGTCGCACCCACACAGCAATCCTGAGGAAACAAGATGACAGGCAGTGAGAGTAGGTAACTTTTGCCGCATAACCACAGCTTACCACTGAACACTAGCTTCGGTGTAGCAATGAATGTCAGTATGCAGCAAGAATGTTGGTCCCGTCCAGATCTAAGGGCTAGAAAAATAGCAGTACGTGAAATGACTGCTGTAGTGGCGTTGGCAATTCTGAAAACAGTGTGCACTCACACAGAGGTTGCTGCTCCCTAAATAGGTTCTATGCAGTAGTCCAATTCAGGCTGGTCGCACCCACACAGCAATCCTGAGGAAACAAGATGACAGGCAGTGAGAGTAGGTAACTTTTGCCGCACAACCACAGCTTACCATTGAACACTAGCTTCGATGTAGCAATGAATGTCAGCATGCAGCAAGAATGTTGGTCCCGTCCAGATCTAAGGGCGAGAAAAATAGCAGTCCGTGAGATGAATGCTGGAGTGGCATTGGCAATTCTGAAAACAGTGTGAACTCACATAGAGGTTGCTGCTCCCTAAATAGGTTCTATGCAGTAGTCCAATTCAGGCTGGTCGCACCCACACAGCAATCCTGAGGAAACAAGATGAAAGGCAGTGAGAGTAGGTAACGTTTGCCGCACAACCACAGCTTACCATTGAACACTTGCTTCGGTGTAGCAATGAATGTCAGTATGCAGCAAGAATGTTGGTCCCGTCCAGATCTAAGGGCTAGAAAAATAGCAGTACGTGAAATGACTGCTGGAGTGGCGTTGGCAATTCTGAAAACAGTGTGCACTCACATAGAGGTTGCTGCTCCCTAAATAGGTTCTATGCAGTAGTCCAATTCAGGCTGGTCGCACCCACACAGCAATCCTGAGGAAACAAGATGACAGGCAGTGAGAGTGGGTAACTTTTGCCGCACAACCACAGCTTACCATTGAACACTAGCTTCGGTGTAGCAATGAATGTCAGTATGCAGCAAGAATGTTGGTCCCGTCCAGATCTAAGGGCTAGAAAAATAGCAGTACGTGAGATGAATGCTGGAGTGGCATTAGCAATTCTGAAAACAGTGTGAACTCACATAGAAGTTGCTGCTCCCTAAATAGGTTCTATGCAGCAGTCCAATTCAGGCTGGTCGCACCCACACAGCAATCCTGAGGAAACAAGATGACAGGCAGTGAGAGTAGGCAACTTTTGCCGCACAACCAAAGCTTACTATTGAACACTTAACTTCGGTGTAGCAATGAATATCAGTATGCAGCAAGAATGTTGGTCCCATCCAGATCTAAGGGCTAGAAAAAGAGCAGTATGTGAGTTGAGAACCGCTCGAGAGGTGTTGGCAATTCTGAAAACAGTGTGAACTCACATAGAGGTTGCTGCTCCCTAAATAGTTTCTATGCAGTAGTCCAATTCAGGCTGGTCGCACCCACACAGCAATCCTGAGGAAACATGATGACAGGCAGTGAGAGTTGGTAACTTTTGCCGCACAACCACAGCTTAGCATTGAACACTAGCTTCGGTGTAGCAATGAATGTCAGTATGCAGCAAGAATGTTGGTCCCGTCCAGATCTAAGGGCTAGAAAAATAGCAGTACGTGAAATGACTCCTGGAGTGGCGTTGGCAATTCTTAAAACAGTGTGAACTCACATAGAGGTTGCTGCTCCCTAAATAGGTTCTATGCAGTAGTCCAATTCAGGCTGGTCGCACCCACACAGCAATCCTGAGGAAACAAGATGACAGGCAGTGAGAGTTGGTAACTTTTGCCGCACAACCACAGCTTACCATTGAACACTAGCTTCGGTGTAGCAATGAATGTCAGTATGCAGCAAGAATGTTGGTCCCGTCCAGATCTAAGGGCTAGAAAAATAGCAGTACGTGAAATGACTGCTGGAGTGGCGTTGGCAATTCTGAAAACAGTGTGAACTCACATAGAGGTTGCTGTTCCCTAAATAGGTTCTATGCAGTAGTCCAATTCAGGCTGGTCGCACCCACACAGCAATCCTGAGGAAACAAGATGACAGGCAGTGAGAGTACGTAACTTTTGCCGCATAACCACAGCTTACCACTGAACACTAGCTTCGGTGTAGCAATGAATGTCAGTATGCAGCAAGAATGTTGGTCCCGTCCAGATCTAAGGGCTAGAAAAATAGCAGTACGTGAAATGACTGCTGTAGTGGCGTTGGCAATTCTGAAAACAGTGTGCACTCACATAGAGGTTGCTGCTCCCTAAATAGGTTCTATGCAGTAGTCCAATTCAGGCTGGTCGCACCCACACAGCAATCCTGAGGAAACAAGATGACAGGCAGTGAGAGTAGGTAACTTTTGCCGCACAACCACAGCTTACCATTGAACACTAGCTTCGGTGTAGCAATGAATGTCAGTATGCAGCAAGAATGTTGGTCCCGTCCAGATTTAAGGGCTAGAAAAATAGCAGTACGTGAAATGACTGCTGGAGTGGCGTTGGCAATTCTGAAAACAGTGTGAACTCACATAGAGGTTGCTGCTCCCTAAATAGTTTCTATGCAGTAGTCCAATTCAGGCTGGTCGCACGCACACAGCAATCCTGAGGAAACAAGATGACAGGCAGTGAGAGTAGGTAACTTTTGCCGCACAACCACAGCTTACCATTGAACACTAGCTTCGATGTAGCAATGAATGTCAGTATGCTGCAAGAATGTTGGTCCCGTCCAGATCTAAGGGCTAGAAAAATAGCAGTACGTGAGATGAATGCTGGAGTGGCATTGGCAATTCTGAAAACAGTGTGAACTCACATAGAAGTTGCTGCTCCCTAAATAGGTTATATGCAGCAGTCCAATTCAGGCTGGTCGCACCCACACAGCAATCCTGAGGAAACAAGATGACAGGCAGTGAGAGTAGACAACTTTTGCCGCACAACCACAGGTTACTATTGAACACTAGCTTCGATGTAGCAATGAATGTCAGTATGCTGCAAGAATGTTGGTCCCGTCCAGATCTAAGGGCTAGAAAAATAGCAGTACGTGAGATGAATGCTGGAGTGGCATTGGCAATTCTGAAAACAGTGTGAACTCACATAGAAGTTGCTGCTCCCTAAATAGGTTCTATGCAGCAGTCCAATTCAGGCTGGTCGCACCCACACAGCAATCCTGAGGAAACAAGATGACAGGCAGTGAGAGTAGGCAACTTTTGCCGCACAACCAAAGCTTACCACTGAACACTAGCTTCGGTGTAGCAATGAATGTCAGTATGCAGCAAGAATGTTGGTCCCGTCCAGATCTAAGGGCTAGAAAAATAGCAGTACGTGAAATGACTGCTGTAGTGGCGTTGGCAATTCTGAAAACAGTGTGCACTCACATAGAGGTTGCTGCTCCCTAAATAGGTTCTATGCAGTAGTCCAATTCAGGCTGGTCGCACCCACACAGCAATCCTGAGGAAACAAGATGACAGGCAGTGAGAGTAGGTAACTTTTGCCGCACAACCACAGCTTACCATTGAACACTAGCTTCGGTGTAGCAATGAATGTCAGTATGCAGCAAGAATGTTGGTCCCGTCCAGATCTAAGGGCTAGAAAAATAGCAGTACGTGAAAGGACTGCTGGAGTGGCGTTGGCAATTCTGAAAACAGTGTGAACTCACATAGAGGTTGCTGCTCCCTAAATAGTTTCTATGCAGTAGTCCAATTCAGGCTGGTCGCACGCACACAGCAATCCTGAGGAAACAAGATGACAGGCAGTGAGAGTTGGTAACTTTTGCCGCACAACCACAGCTTACCATTGAACACTAGCTTCGATGTAGCAATGAATGTCAGTATGCTGCAAGAATGTTGGTCCCGTCCTGATCTAAGGGCTAGAAAAATAGCAGTACGTGAGATGAATGCTGGAGTGGCATTGGCAATTCTGAAAACAGTGTGAAGTCACATAGAAGATGCTGCTCCCTAAATAGGTTATATGCAGCAGTCCAATTCAGGCTGGTCGCACCCACACAGCAATCCTGAGGAAACAAGATGACAGGCAGTGAGAGTAGACAACTTTTGCCGCACAACCAAAGCTTACTATTGAACACTTAACTTCGGTGTAGCAATGAATATCAGTATGCAGCAAGAATGTTGGTCCCATCCAGATCTAAGGGCTAGAAAAAGAGCAGTATGTGAGTTGAGAACCGCTCGAGAGGTGTTGGCAATTCTGAAAACAGTGTGAACTCACATAGAGGTTGCTGCTCCCTAAATAGTTTCTATGCAGTAGTCCAATTCAGGCTGGTCGCACCCACACAGCAATCCTGAGGAAACAAGATGACAGGCAGTGAGAGTTGGTAACTTTTGCCGCACAACCACAGCTTACCATTGAACACTAGCTTCGGTGTAGCAATGAATGTCAGTATGCAGCAAGAATGTTGGTCCCGTCCAGATCTAAGGGCTAGAAAAATAGCAGTACGTGAAATGACTCCTGGAGTGGCGTTGGCAATTCTGAAAACAGTGTGAATTCACATAGAGGTTGCTGCTCCCTAAATAGGTTCTATGCAGTAGTCCAATTCAGGCTGGTCGCACCCACACAGCAATCCTGAGGAAACAAGATGACAGGCAGTGAGAGTAGGTAACTTTTGCCGCATAACCACAGCTTACCATTGAACACTAGCTTCGGCGTAGCAATGAATGTCAGTATGCAGCAAGAATGTTGGTCCCGTCCAGATCTAAGGGCTAGAAAAATAGCAGTACGTGAAATGACTGCTGTAGTGGCGTTGGCAATTCTGAAAACAGTGTGCACTCACACAGAGGTTGCTGCTCCCTAAATAGGTTCTATGCAGTAGTCCAATTCAGGCTGGTCGCACCCACACAGCAATCCTGAGGAAACAAGATGACAGGCAGTGAGAGTAGGTAACTTTTGCCGCACAACCACAGCTTACCATTGAACACTAGCTTCGATGTAGCAATGAATGTCAGCATGCAGCAAGAATGTTGGTCCCGTCCAGATCTAAGGGCGAGAAAAATTGCAGTCCGTGAGATGAATGCTGGAGTGGCATTGGCAATTCTGAAAACAGTGTGAACTCACATAGAGGTTGCTGCTCCCTAAATAGGTTCTATGCAGTAGTCCAATTCAGGCTGGTCGCACCCACACAGCAATCCTGAGGAAACAAGATGAAAGGCAGTGAGAGTAGGTAACGTTTGCCGCACAACCACAGCTTACCATTGAACACTAGCTTCGGTGTAGCAATGAATGTCAGTATGCAGCAAGAATGTTGGTCCCGTCCAGATCTAAGGGCTAGAAAAATAGCAGTACGTGAAATGACTGCTGGAGTGGCATTAGCAATTCTGAAAACAGTGTGCACTCACATAGAGGTTGCTGCTCCCTAAATAGGTTCTATGCAGTAGTCCAATTCAGGCTGGTCGCACCCACACAGCAATCCTGAGGAAACAAGATGAAAGGCAGTGAGAGTAGGTAACGTTTGCCGCACAACCACAGCTTACCATTGAACACTAGCTTCGGTGTAGCAATGAATGTCAGTATGCAGCAAGAATGTTGGTCCCGTCCAGATCTAAGGGCTAGAAAAATAGCAGTACGTGAAATGACTGCTGGAGTGGCGTTGGCAATTCTGAAAACAGTGTGCACTCACATAGAGGTTGCTGCTCCCTAAATAGGTTCTATGCAGTAGTCCAATTCAGGCTGGTCGCACCCACACAGCAATCCTGAGGAAACAAGATGACAGGCAGTGAGAGTGGGTAACTTTTGCCGCACAACCACAGCTTACCATTGAACACTAGCTTCGGTGTAGCAATGAATGTCAGTATGCAGCAAGAATGTTGGTCCCGTCCAGATCTAAGGGCTAGAAAAATAGCAGTACGTGAGATGAATGCTGGAGTGGCATTAGCAATTCTGAAAACAGTGTGAACTCACATAGAGGTTGCTGCTCCCTAAATAGGTTCTATGCAGTAGTCCAATTCAGGCTGGTCGCACCCACACAGCAATCCTGAGGAAACAAGATGAAAGGCAGTGAGAGTAGGTAACGTTTGCCGCACAACCACAGCTTACCATTGAACACTAGCTTCGGTGTAGCAATGAATGTCAGTATGCAGCAAGAATGTTGGTCCCGTCCAGATCTAAGGGCTAGAAAAATTGCAGTCCGTGAGATGAATGCTGGAGTGGCATTGGCAATTCTGAAAACAGTGTGAACTCACATAGAGGTTGCTGCTCCCTAAATAGGTTCTATGCAGTAGTCCAATTCAGGCTGGTCGCACCCACACAGCAATCCTGAGGAAACAAGATGAAAGGCAGTGAGAGTAGGTAACGTTTGCCGCACAACCACAGCTTACCATTGAACACTAGCTTCGGTGTAGCAATGAATGTCAGTATGCAGCAAGAATGTTGGTCCCGTCCAGATCTAAGGGCTAGAAAAATAGCAGTACGTGAAATGACTGCTGGAGTGGCGTTGGCAATTCTGAAAACAGTGTGCACTCACATAGAGGTTGCTGCTCCCTAAATAGGTTCTATGCAGTAGTCCAATTCAGGCTGGTCGCACCCACACAGCAATCCTGAGGAAACAAGATGACAGGCAGTGAGAGTGGGTAACTTTTGCCGCACAACCACAGCTTACCATTGAACACTAGCTTCGGTGTAGCAATGAATGTCAGTATGCAGCAAGAATGTTGGTCCCGTCCAGATCTAAGGGCTAGAAAAATAGCAGTACGTGAGATGAATGCTGGAGTGGCATTAGCAATTCTGAAAACAGTGTGAACTCACATAGAAGTTGCTGCTCCCTAAATAGGTTCTATGCAGCAGTCCAATTCAGGCTGGTCGCACCCACACAGCAATCCTGAGGAAACAAGATGACAGGCAGTGAGAGTAGGCAACTTTTGCCGCACAACCAAAGCTTACTATTGAACACTTAACTTCGGTGTAGCAATGAATATCAGTATGCAGCAAGAATGTTGGTCCCATCCAGATCTAAGGGCTAGAAAAAGAGCAGTATGTGAGTTGAGAACCGCTCGAGAGGTGTTGGCAATTCTGAAAACAGTGTGAACTCACATAGAGGTTGCTGCTCCCTAAATAGTTTCTATGCAGTAGTCCAATTCAGGCTGGTCGCACCCACACAGCAATCCTGAGGAAACATGATGACAGGCAGTGAGAGTTGGTAACTTTTGCCGCACAACCACAGCTTAGCATTGAACACTAGCTTCGGTGTAGCAATGAATGTCAGTATGCAGCAAGAATGTTGGTCCCGTCCAGATCTAAGGGCTAGAAAAATAGCAGTACGTGAAATGACTCCTGGAGTGGCGTTGGCAATTCTGAAAACAGTGTGAACTCACATAGAGGTTGCTGCTCCCTAAATATGTTCTATGCAGTAGTCCAATTCAGGCTGGTCGCACCCACACAGCAATCCTGAGGAAACAAGATGACAGGCAGTGAGAGTTGGTAACTTTTGCCGCACAACCACAGCTTACCATTGAACACTAGCTTCGGTGTAGCAATGAATGTCAGTATGCAGCAAGAATGTTGGTCCCGTCCAGATCTAAGGGCTAGAAAAATAGCAGTACGTGAAATGACTGCTGGAGTGGCGTTGGCAATTCTGAAAACAGTGTGAACTCACATAGAGGTTGCTGTTCCCTAAATAGGTTCTATGCAGTAGTCCAATTCAGGCTGGTCGCACCCACACAGCAATCCTGAGGAAACAAGATGACAGGCAGTGAGAGTAGGTAACTTTTGCCGCATAACCACAGCTTACCACTGAACACTAGCTTCGGTGTAGCAATGAATGTCAGTATGCAGCAAGAATGTTGGTCCCGTCCAGATCTAAGGGCTAGAAAAATAGCAGTACGTGAAATGACTGCTGGAGTGGCGTTGGCAATTCTGAAAACAGTGTGCACTCACATAGAGGTTGCTGCTCCCTAAATAGGTTCTATGCAGTAGTCCAATTCAGGCTGGTCGCACCCACACAGCAATCCTGAGGAAACAAGATGACAGGCAGTGAGAGTGGGTAACTTTTGCCGCACAACCACAGCTTACCATTGAACACTAGCTTCGGTGTAGCAATGAATGTCAGTATGCAGCAAGAATGTTGGTCCCGTCCAGATCTAAGGGCTAGAAAAATAGCAGTACGTGAGATGAATGCTGGAGTGGCATTAGCAATTCTGAAAACAGTGTGAACTCACATAGAAGTTGCTGCTCCCTAAATAGGTTCTATGCAGCAGTCCAATTCAGGCTGGTCGCACCCACACAGCAATCCTGAGGAAACAAGATGACAGGCAGTGAGAGTAGGCAACTTTTGCCGCACAACCAAAGCTTACTATTGAACACTTAACTTCGGTGTAGCAATGAATATCAGTATGCAGCAAGAATGTTGGTCCCATCCAGATCTAAGGGCTAGAAAAAGAGCAGTATGTGAGTTGAGAACCGCTCGAGAGGTGTTGGCAATTCTGAAAACAGTGTGAACTCACATAGAGGTTGCTGCTCCCTAAATAGTTTCTATGCAGTAGTCCAATTCAGGCTGGTCGCACCCACACAGCAATCCTGAGGAAACATGATGACAGGCAGTGAGAGTTGGTAACTTTTGCCGCACAACCACAGCTTAGCATTGAACACTAGCTTCGGTGTAGCAATGAATGTCAGTATGCAGCAAGAATGTTGGTCCCGTCCAGATCTAAGGGCTAGAAAAATAGCAGTACGTGAAATGACTCCTGGAGTGGCGTTGGCAATTCTGAAAACAGTGTGAACTCACATAGAGGTTGCTGCTCCCTAAATAGGTTCTATGCAGTAGTCCAATTCAGGCTGGTCGCACCCACACAGCAATCCTGAGGAAACAAGATGACAGGCAGTGAGAGTTGGTAACTTTTGCCGCACAACCACAGCTTACCATTGAACACTAGCTTCGGTGTAGCAATGAATGTCAGTATGCAGCAAGAATGTTGGTCCCGTCCAGATCTAAGGGCTAGAAAAATAGCAGTACGTGAAATGACTGCTGGAGTGGCGTTGGCAATTCTGAAAACAGTGTGAACTCACATAGAGGTTGCTGTTCCCTAAATAGGTTCTATGCAGTAGTCCAATTCAGGCTGGTCGCACCCACACAGCAATCCTGAGGAAACAAGATGACAGGCAGTGAGAGTAGGTAACTTTTGCCGCATAACCACAGCTTACCACTGAACACTAGCTTCGGTGTAGCAATGAATGTCAGTATGCAGCAAGAATGTTGGTCCCGTCCAGATCTAAGGGCTAGAAAAATAGCAGTACGTGAAATGACTGCTGGAGTGGCGTTGGCAATTCTGAAAACAGTGTGAACTCACATAGAGGTTGCTGTTCCCTAAATAGGTTCTATGCAGTAGTCCAATTCAGGCTGGTCGCACCCACACAGCAATCCTGAGGAAACAAGATGACAGGCAGTGAGAGTAGGTAACTTTTGCCGCATAACCACAGCTTACCACTGAACACTAGCTTCGGTGTAGCAATGAATGTCAGTATGCAGCAAGAATGTTGGTCCCGTCCAGATCTAAGGGCTAGAAAAATAGCAGTACGTGAAATGACTGCTGTAGTGGCGTTGGCAATTCTGAAAACAGTGTGCACTCACATAGAGGTTGCTCCTCCCTAAATAGGTTCTATGCAGTAGTCCAATTCAGGCTGGTCGCACCCACACAGCAATCCTGAGGAAACAAGATGACAGGCAGTGAGAGTAGGTAACTTTTGCCGCACAACCACAGCTTACCATTGAACACTAGCTTCGGTGTAGCAATGAATGTCAGTATGCAGCAAGAATGTTGGTCCCGTCCAGATTTAAGGGCTAGAAAAATAGCAGTACGTGAAATGACTGCTGGAGTGGCGTTGGCAATTCTGAAAACAGTGTGAACTCACATAGAGGTTGCTGCTCCCTAAATAGTTTCTATGCAGTAGTCCAATTCAGGCTGGTCGCACGCACACAGCAATCCTGAGGAACAAGATGACAGGCAGTGAGAGTAGGTAACTTTTGCCGCACAACCACAGCTTACCATTGAACACTAGCTTCGATGTAGCAATGAATGTCAGTATGCTGCAAGAATGTTGGTCCCGTCCAGATCTAAGGGCTAGAAAAATAGCAGTACGTGAGATGAATGCTGGAGTGGCATTGGCAATTCTGAAAACAGTGTGAACTCACATAGAAGTTGCTGCTCCCTAAATAGGTTATATGCAGCAGTCCAATTCAGGCTGGTCGCACCCACACAGCAATCCTGAGGAAACAAGATGACAGGCAGTGAGAGTAGACAACTTTTGCCGCACAACCACAGGTTACTATTGAACACTAGCTTCGATGTAGCAATGAATGTCAGTATGCTGCAAGAATGTTGGTCCCGTCCAGATCTAAGGGCTAGAAAAATAGCAGTACGTGAGATGAATGCTGGAGTGGCATTGGCAATTCTGAAAACAGTGTGAACTCACATAGAAGTTGCTGCTCCCTAAATAGGTTCTATGCAGCAGTCCAATTCAGGCTGGTCGCACCCACACAGCAATCCTAAGGAAACAAGATGACAGGCAGTGAGAGTAGGCAACTTTTGCCGCACAACCAAAGCTTACCACTGAACACTAGCTTCGGTGTAGCAATGAATGTCAGTATGCAGCAAGAATGTTGGTCCCGTCCAGATTTAAGGGCTAGAAAAATAGCAGTACGTGAAATGACTGCTGGAGTGGCGTTGGCAATTCTGAAAACAGTGTGAACTCACATAGAGGTTGCTGCTCCCTAAATAGTTTCTATGCAGTAGTCCAATTCAGGCTGGTCGCACGCACACAGCAATCCTGAGGAACAAGATGACAGGCAGTGAGAGTAGGTAACTTTTGCCGCACAACCACAGCTTACCATTGAACACTAGCTTCGATGTAGCAATGAATGTCAGTATGCTGCAAGAATGTTGGTCCCGTCCAGATCTAAGGGCTAGAAAAATAGCAGTACGTGAGATGAATGCTGGAGTGGCATTGGCAATTCTGGAAACAGTGTGAACTCACATAGAAGTTGCTGCTCCCTAAATAGGTTATATGCAGCAGTCCAATTCAGGCTGGTCGCACCCACACAGCAATCCTGAGGAAACAAGATGACAGGCAGTGAGAGTAGACAACTTTTGCCGCACAACCACAGGTTACTATTGAACACTAGCTTCGATGCAGCAATGAATGTCAGTATGCTGCAAGAATGTTGGTCCCGTCCAGATCTAAGGGCTAGAAAAATAGCAGTACGTGAGATGAATGCTGGAGTGGCATTGGCAATTCTGAAAACAGTGTGAACTCACATAGAAGTTGCTGCTCCCTAAATAGGTTCTATGCAGCAGTCCAATTCAGGCTGGTCGCACCCACACAGCAATCCTGAGGAAACAAGATGACAGGCAGTGAGAGTAGGCAACTTTTGCCGCACAACCAAAGCTTACCACTGAACACTAGCTTCGGTGTAGCAATGAATGTCAGTATGCAGCAAGAATGTTGGTCCCGTCCAGATCTAAGGGCTAGAAAAATAGCAGTACGTGAAATGACTGCTGTAGTGGCGTTGGCAATTCTGAAAACAGTGTGCACTCACATAGAGGTTGCTGCTCCCTAAATAGGTTCTATGCAGTAGTCCAATTCAGGCTGGTCGCACCCACACAGCAATCCTGAGGAAACAAGATGACAGGCAGTGAGAGTAGGTAACTTTTGCCGCACAACCACAGCTTACCATTGAACACTAGCTTCGGTGTAGCAATGAATGTCAGTATGCAGCAAGAATGTTGGTCCCGTCCAGATCTAAGGGCTAGAAAAATAGCAGTACGTGAAAGGACTGCTGGAGTGGCGTTGGCAATTCTGAAAACAGTGTGAACTCACATAGAGGTTGCTGCTCCCTAAATAGTTTCTATGCAGTAGTCCAATTCAGGCTGGTCGCACGCACACAGCAATCCTGAGGAAACAAGATGACAGGCAGTGAGAGTTGGTAACTTTTGCCGCACAACCACAGCTTACCATTGAACACTAGCTTCGATGTAGCAATGAATGTCAGTATGCTGCAAGAATGTTGGTCCCGTCCTGATCTAAGGGCTAGAAAAATAGCAGTACGTGAGATGAATGCTGGAGTGGCATTGGCAATTCTGAAAACAGTGTGAACTCACATAGAAGTTGCTGCTCCCTAAATAGGTTATATGCAGCAGTCCAATTCAGGCTGGTCGCACCCACACAGGAATCCTGAGGAAACAAGATGACAGGCAGTGAGAGTAGACAACTTTTGCCGCACAACCAAAACTTACTATTGAACACTTAACTTCGGTGTAGCAATGAATATCAGTATGCAGCAAGAATGTTGGTCCCATCCAGATCTAAGGGCTAGAAAAAGAGCAGTATGTGAGTTGAGAACCGCTCGAGAGGTGTTGGCAATTCTGAAAACAGTGTGAACTCACATAGAGGTTGCTGCTCCCTAAATAGTTTCTATGCAGTAGTCCAATTCAGGCTGGTCGCACCCACACAGCAATCCTGAGGAAACAAGATGACAGGCAGTGAGAGTTGGTAACTTTTGCCGCACAACCACAGCTTACCATTGAACACTAGCTTCGGTGTAGCAATGAATGTCAGTATGCAGCAAGAATGTTGGTCCCGTCCAGATCTAAGGGCTAGAAAAATAGCAGTACGTGAAATGACTGCTGGAGTGGCGTTGGCAATTCTGAAAACAGTGTGAACTCACATAAAGGTTGCTGCTCCCTAAATAGTTTCTATGCAGTAGTCCAATTCAGGCTGGTCGCACGCACACAGCAATCCTGAGGAAACAAGATGACAGGCAGTGAGAGTAGGTAACTTTTGCCGCACAACCACAGGTTACTATTGAACACTAGCTTCGATGTAGCAATGAATGTCAGTATGCTGCAAGAATGTTGGTCCCGTCCAGATCTAAGGGCTAGAAAAATAGCAGTACGTGAGATGAATGCTGGAGTGGCATTGGCAATTCTGAAAACAGTGTGAACTCACATAGAAGTTGCTGCTCCCTAAATAGGTTCTATGCAGCAGTCCAATTCAGGCTGGTCGCACCCACACAGCAATCCTGAGGAAACAAGATGACAGGCAGTGAGAGTAGGCAACTTTTGCCGCACAACCAAAGCTTACTATTGAACACTTAACTTCGGTGTAGCAATGAATATCAGTATGCAGCAAGAATGTTGGTCCCATCCAGATCTAAGGGCTAGAAAAAGAGCAGTATGTGAGTTGAGAACCGCTCGAGAGGTGTTGGCAATTCTGAAAACAGTGTGAACTCACATAGAGGTTGCTGCTCCCTAAATAGTTTCTATGCAGTAGTCCAATTCAGGCTGGTCGCACCCACACAGCAATCCTGAGGAAACAAGATGACAGGCAGTGAGAGTTGGTAACTTTTGCCGCACAACCACAGCTTACCATTGAACACTAGCTTCGGTGTAGCAATGAATGTCAGTATGCAGCAAGAATGTTGGTCCCGTCCAGATCTAAGGGCTAGAAAAATAGCAGTACGTGAAATTACTGCTGGAGTGGCGTTGGCAATTCTGAAAACAGTGTGAACTCACATAAAGGTTGCTGCTCCCTAAATAGTTTCTATGCAGTAGTCCAATTCAGGCTGGTCGCACGCACACAGCAATCCTGAGGAAACAAGATGACAGGCAGTGAGAGTAGGTAACTTTTGCCGCACAACCACAGGTTACTATTGAACACTAGCTTCGATGTAGCAATGAATGTCAGTATGCTGCAAGAATGTTGGTCCCGTCCAGATCTAAGGGCTAGAAAAATAGCAGTACGTGAGATGAATGCTGGAGTGGCATTGGCAATTCTGAAAACAGTGTGAACTCACATAGAAGTTGCTGCTCCCTAAATAGGTTCTATGCAGCAGTCCAATTCAGGCTGGTCGCACCCACACAGCAATCCTGAGGAAACAAGATGACAGGCAGTGAGAGTAGACAACTTTTGCCGCACAACCACAGGTTACTATTGAACACTAGCTTCGATGTAGCAATGAATGTCAGTATGCTGCAAGAATGTTGGTCCCGTCCAGATCTAAGGGCTAGAAAAATAGCAGTACGTGAGATGAATGCTGGAGTGGCATTGGCAATTCTGAAAACAGTGTGAACTCACATAGAAGTTGCTGCTCCCTAAATAGGTTCTATGCAGCAGTCCAATTCAGGCTGGTCGCACCCACACAGCAATCCTGAGGAAACAAGATGACAGGCAGTGAGAGTAGGCAACTTTTGCCGCACAACCAAAGCTTACCACTGAACACTAGCTTCGGTGTAGCAATGAATGTCAGTATGCAGCAAGAATGTTGGTCCCGTCCAGATTTAAGGGCTAGAAAAATAGCAGTACGTGAAATGACTGCTGGAGTGGCGTTGGCAATTCTGAAAACAGTGTGAACTCACATAGAGGTTGCTGCTCCCTAAATAGTTTCTATGCAGTAGTCCAATTCAGGCTGGTCGCACGCACACAGCAATCCTGAGGAACAAGATGACAGGCAGTGAGAGTAGGTAACTTTTGCCGCACAACCACAGCTTACCATTGAAGACTAGCTTCGATGTAGCAATGAATGTCAGTATGCTGCAAGAATGTTGGTCCCGTCCAGATCTAAGGGCTAGAAAAATAGCAGTACGTGAGATGAATGCTGGAGTGGCATTGGCAATTCTGGAAACAGTGTGAACTCACATAGAAGTTGCTGCTCCCTAAATAGGTTATATGCAGCAGTCCAATTCAGGCTGGTCGCACCCACACAGCAATCCTGAGGAAACAAGATGACAGGCAGTGAGAGTAGACAACTTTTGCCGCACAACCACAGGTTACTATTGAACACTAGCTTCGATGTAGCAATGAATGTCAGTATGCTGCAAGAATGTTGGTCCCGTCCAGATCTAAGGGCTAGAAAAATAGCAGTACGTGAGATGAATGCTGGAGTGGCATTGGCAATTCTGAAAACAGTGTGAACTCACATAGAAGTTGCTGCTCCCTAAATAGGTTCTATGCAGCAGTCCAATTCAGGCTGGTCGCACCCACACAGCAATCCTGAGGAAACAAGATGACAGGCAGTGAGAGTAGGCAACTTTTGCCGCACAACCAAAGCTTACCACTGAACACTAGCTTCGGTGTAGCAATGAATGTCAGTATGCAGCAAGAATGTTGGTCCCGTCCAGATCTAAGGGCTAGAAAAATAGCAGTACGTGAAATGACTGCTGTAGTGGCGTTGGCAATTCTGAAAACAGTGTGCACTCACATAGAGGTTGCTGCTCCCTAAATAGGTTCTATGCAGTAGTCCAATTCAGGCTGGTCGCACCCACACAGCAATCCTGAGGAAACAAGATGACAGGCAGTGAGAGTAGGTAACTTTTGCCGCACAACCACAGCTTACCATTGAACACTAGCTTCGGTGTAGCAATGAATGTCAGTATGCAGCAAGAATGTTGGTCCCGTCCAGATCTAAGGGCTAGAAAAATAGCAGTACGTGAAAGGACTGCTGGAGTGGCGTTGGCAATTCTGAAAACAGTGTGAACTCACATAGAGGTTGCTGCTCCCTAAATAGTTTCTATGCAGTAGTCCAATTCAGGCTGGTCGCACGCACACAGCAATCCTGAGGAAACAAGATGACAGGCAGTGAGAGTTGGTAACTTTTGCCGCACAACCACAGCTTACCATTGAACACTAGCTTCGATGTAGCAATGAATGTCAGTATGCTGCAAGAATGTTGGTCCCGTCCTGATCTAAGGGCTAGAAAAATAGCAGTACGTGAGATGAATGCTGGAGTGGCATTGGCAATTCTGAAAACAGTGTGAACTCACATAGAAGTTGCTGCTCCCTAAATAGGTTATATGCAGCAGTCCAATTCAGGCTGGTCGCACCCACACAGGAATCCTGAGGAAACAAGATGACAGGCAGTGAGAGTAGACAACTTTTGCCGCACAACCAAAACTTACTATTGAACACTTAACTTCGGTGTAGCAATGAATATCAGTATGCAGCAAGAATGTTGGTCCCATCCAGATCTAAGGGCTAGAAAAAGAGCAGTATGTGAGTTGAGAACCGCTCGAGAGGTGTTGGCAATTCTGAAAACAGTGTGAACTCACATAGAGGTTGCTGCTCCCTAAATAGTTTCTATGCAGTAGTCCAATTCAGGCTGGTCGCACCCACACAGCAATCCTGAGGAAACAAGATGACAGGCAGTGAGAGTTGGTAACTTTTGCCGCACAACCACAGCTTACCATTGAACACTAGCTTCGGTGTAGCAATGAATGTCAGTATGCAGCAAGAATGTTGGTCCCGTCCAGATCTAAGGGCTAGAAAAATAGCAGTACGTGAAATGACTGCTGGAGTGGCGTTGGCAATTCTGAAAACAGTGTGAACTCACATAAAGGTTGCTGCTCCCTAAATAGTTTCTATGCAGTAGTCCAATTCAGGCTGGTCGCACGCACACAGCAATCCTGAGGAAACAAGATGACAGGCAGTGAGAGTAGGTAACTTTTGCCGCACAACCACAGGTTACTATTGAACACTAGCTTCGATGTAGCAATGAATGTCAGTATGCTGCAAGAATGTTGGTCCCGTCCAGATCTAAGGGCTAGAAAAATAGCAGTACGTGAGATGAATGCTGGAGTGGCATTGGCAATTCTGAAAACAGTGTGAACTCACATAGAAGTTGCTGCTCCCTAAATAGGTTCTATGCAGCAGTCCAATTCAGGCTGGTCGCACCCACACAGCAATCCTGAGGAAACAAGATGACAGGCAGTGAGAGTAGGCAACTTTTGCCGCACAACCAAAGCTTACTATTGAACACTTAACTTCGGTGTAGCAATGAATATCAGTATGCAGCAAGAATGTTGGTCCCATCCAGATCTAAGGGCTAGAAAAAGAGCAGTATGTGAGTTGAGAACCGCTCGAGAGGTGTTGGCAATTCTGAAAACAGTGTGAACTCACATAGAGGTTGCTGCTCCCTAAATAGTTTCTATGCAGTAGTCCAATTCAGGCTGGTCGCACCCACACAGCAATCCTGAGGAAACAAGATGACAGGCAGTGAGAGTTGGTAACTTTTGCCGCACAACCACAGCTTACCATTGAACACTAGCTTCGGTGTAGCAATGAATGTCAGTATGCAGCAAGAATGTTGGTCCCGTCCAGATCTAAGGGCTAGAAAAATAGCAGTACGTGAAATTACTGCTGGAGTGGCGTTGGCAATTCTGAAAACAGTGTGAACTCACATAAAGGTTGCTGCTCCCTAAATAGTTTCTATGCAGTAGTCCAATTCAGGCTGGTCGCACGCACACAGCAATCCTGAGGAAACAAGATGACAGGCAGTGAGAGTAGGTAACTTTTGCCGCACAACCACAGGTTACTATTGAACACTAGCTTCGATGTAGCAATGAATGTCAGTATGCTGCAAGAATGTTGGTCCCGTCCAGATCTAAGGGCTAGAAAAATAGCAGTACGTGAGATGAATGCTGGAGTGGCATTGGCAATTCTGAAAACAGTGTGAACTCACATAGAAGTTGCTGCTCCCTAAATAGGTTCTATGCAGCAGTCCAATTCAGGCTGGTCGCACCCACACAGCAATCCTGAGGAAACAAGATGACAGGCAGTGAGAGTAGGCAACTTTTGCCGCACAACCAAAGCTTACTATTTATTTATTTATTTGAACATACTGCAGGCCCTTTTCGGGCCCATGCAGGAGTGTTTACAATGCATCATTGATCAAACAGAGTAAAAACAAAAATTCAAAAATACAGAGATGTTCTCTGACCCAAACACAAAAAGACCAGGAGAGAATTAAACAGAAAAGTCAATTTTTTCGATATAATTAAGAAATAGTTCCACGGACGTACACTTCACCGCATCTTCAGGCAATTTATTCCAATATGATATAGCATCTGGAAACAGGGAGTACCTGTGGATATTTACACGGCTGACTGGTTGACAAAGTGTTTTACTATGGTTTGTTCTAGACGAGTGTTTGAATGGCGGGTGTAAGTATTGTGAATTGGCTATTTTGAAGTGACCGTGAAGAAGTTGGAACAAAAACTTTAATCTTGAAATGATTCTTCTCTGTGACAGGCTTTGTAAATTTGACTGAACTATTAGACTGGTAGCGCTAGTTTGACGTGAATACTTTGAATAGACGAACCTCACTGCTAGTTTTTGGATGCGCTCTAATTTGTTGATTAAACTTTTTTGATGGGGGCTCCAGACTATATCCGCATATTCTAGGGTAGGTCTTATAAGAGTTTTATAGGCACTGAGTTTAATATGGGCCGGCGTGTAACGGAGCTTTCTCCTTAAATAATGTAATTTACCTTCAGCTTTAGAGCAAATGGATTTGATGTAGGGCTCCCAACGCAGGTTAGATGTTAGGATGAGCCCCAGATACTTCACCTGATCATATTTTTTAACCTGTGTGTCACCAAGTGTGTATGTAAAACTTAGAGGATGCTTCTTATTAGTGAATGTGATACTTTTGGTTTTATCTGCGTTAAGTTTCATTCCCCAGGTCATACACCAAGCGTGGATTGATTCTAGGGAATTGTTAAGGAGAATTTGATCGTCAGATTTTTTTACAGCTATATATACGACACAATCGTCTGCAAAAAGGCGAAGCTGGATCGATGAACTAACACAGGAATGAATATCATTTATATAAATGAGGAACAAAAGAGGCGCAAGTACTGATCCCTGCGGTACACCCGAATACACATCCAGGTTTTGCGAAACGTATTCACCTATTTTAACGCATTGTTTTCTGTTCTGCAAATAGCAGGAAATCCATGACACAATGTTTCGATCAATGCCAAAAGATAGTAGTTTTGTTACAAGGTCATCGTGAGGAACAACATCAAACGCTTTAGAGAAGTCTAAGAATATAGCATCTATCTGGTAGCCTTCATTAATTGTGTTAGCGATGTCGTGAGTAATTTCAGCAAGCTGCGTTACTGTTGAAAGCCCTTGAACACTTAACTTCGGTGTAGCAATGAATATCAGTATGCAGCAAGAATGTTGGTCCCATCCAGATCTAAGGGCTAGAAAAAGAGCAGTATGTGAGTTGAGAACCGCTCGAGAGGTGTTGGCAATTCTGAAAACAGGGTGAACTCACATAGAGGTTGCTGCTCCCTAAATAGTTTCTATGCAGTAGTCCAATTGAGGCTGGTCGCACACACACAGCAATCCTGAGGAAACAAGGTGACAGGCAGTGAGAGTAGGTAACTTTTGCCGCACAACCACAGCTTACCATTGAACACTAGCTTCGATGTAGCAATGAATGTCAGCATGCAGCAAGAATGTTGGTCCCGTCCAGATCTAAGGGCGAGAAAAATAGCAGTCCGTGAGATGAATGCTGGAGTGGCATTGGCAATTCTGAAAACAGTGTGAACTCACATAGAGGTTGCTGCTCCCTAAATAGGTTCTATGCAGTAGTCCAATTCAGGCTGGTCGCACCCACACAGCAATCCTGAGGAAACAAGATGAAAGGCAGTGAGAGTAGGTAACGTTTGCCGCACAACCACAGCTTACCATTGAACACTAGCTTCGGTGTAGCAATGAATGTCAGTATGCAGCAAGAATGTTGGTCCCGTCCAGATCTAAGGGCTAGAAAAATAGCAGTACGTGAAATGACTGCTGGAGTGGCGTTGGCAATTCTGAAAACAGTGTGCACTCACATAGAGGTTGCTGCTCCCTAAATAGGTTCTATGCAGTAGTCCAATTCAGGCTGGTCGCACCCACAAAGCAATCCAGAGGAAACAAGATGACAGGCAGTGAGAGTAGGCAACTTTTGCCGCACAACCACAGCTTACCATTGAACACTAGCTTCGGTGTAGCAATGAATGTCAGTATGCAGCAAGAATGTTGGTCCCGTCCAGATCTAAGGGCTAGAAAAATAGCAGTACGTGAAATGACTGCTGGAGTGGCGTTGGCAATTCTGAAAACAGTGTGAACTCACATAGAGGTTGCTGCTCCCTAAATAGTTTCTATGCAGTAGTCCAATTCAGGCTGGTCGCACGCACACAGCAATCCTGAGGAAACAAGATGACAGGCAGTGAGAGTAGGTAACTTTTGCCGCACAACCACAGCTTACCATTGAACACTAGCTTCGATGTAGCAATGAATGTCAGTATGCAGCAACAATGTTGGTCCCGTCCAGATCTAAGGGCTAGAAAAATAGCAGTACGTGAGATGAATGCTGGAGTGGCATTGGCAATTCTGAAAACAGTGTGAACTCACATAGAAGTTGCTGCTCCCTAAATAGGTTCTATGCAGCAGTCCAATTCAGGCTGGTCGCACCCACACAGCAATCCTGAGGAAACAAGATGACAGGCAGTGAGAGTAGGCAACTTTTGCCGCACAACCAAAGCTTACTATTGAACACTTAACTTCGGTGTAGCAATGAATGTCAGTATGCAGCAAGAATGTTGGTCCCATCCAGATCTAAGGGCTAGAAAAATATCAGTATGTGAGTTGACAACTGCTCGAGAGGTGTTGGCAATTCTGAAAACAGTGTGACCTCACTTAGAGGTTGCTGCTCCCTAAAGGTGTTCTATGCAGCAGTCCAATTCAGGCTGGTCGCGCCCGCACAGCAATCCTCAGGAAACTAGATGACAGGCAGTGAGAGTGGATAACTTTTGCCGCACAACCACAGCTTACCATTCAACACTAGCTTCGGTGTAGCAATGAATGTCAGTATGCAGCAAGAATGTTGGTCCCGTCGAGATCTTAGGGCTAGAAAAATAGCAGTATGTGAGTTGAGAACTGCTCGAGAGGTGTTGGCAATTCTGAAAACAGTTTGAACTCACATAGAGGTTGCTGCTCCCTAAAGGTGTTCTATGCAGCAGTCCAATTCAGGCTGGTCGCGCCCGCACAACAATCCTGAGGAAACAAGATGACAGGTAGTGAGAGTGGATAACTTTTGCAGCACAACCACAGCTTACCATTGAATACTAGCTTCGGTGTAGCAATGAATGTCAGTATGCAGCAAGAATGTTGGTCCCGTCGAGATCTTAGGGCTAGAAAAATAGCAGTATGTGAGTTGAGAACTGCTCGAGAGGTGTTGGCAATTCTGAAAACAGTGTGAACTCACATAGAGGTTGCTGCTCCCTAAATAGGTTCAATGCAGCAGTCGAATTCAGGCTGGTCGCACCCACACAGCAATCCTGAGGAAACAAGATGACAGGCAGTGAGAGTAGGTAAGTTTTGCTGCACAACCACAGCTTACCATTGAACACTAGCTTCGGTGTAGCAAAGAATGACAGTATGTAGCAAGAATGTTGGTCCCGTCCAGATCTAAGGGCTGGAAAAATAGCAGTATGTGAGATGAGAACTGCAGTAGGGCACACTTTTAGTGTAATTTGCCAGTTTTACTCACCTGTATGCTACGAGGACTGGTGTAAGAGGTCGCAGCATTTGTAAGAGCCTCTACTGTAGACCGGACTGTGATCATACTGTCACGGCAGAAATTGATGTAGCAGCGTTTCTAGACCCCACTCTCTTAGCCGAGAGTGTCAGTACACTGTCACAGCAAGAACAGCTTGTCTTGAGAATGGTGCGATGTCAGTACATACACGTTACATATGCCCATGTAGCCGATAGTAATCCTGGGCCCTTCGTTTCAGCCTCTTGCTTGCTTCTTTCACTTCCACCTTCTTCCCTCATGGTGTGGTTGGGGTGCCCAGTGAAGCCGCCTTTCAAAACAAATTTTCTTTTTCGTTGCTCCGCATCCGTTGTGAGCCGCCGTGGTGGTTATGGCGCTCAGCTACTGACCCGAGATACATGGGTTTGATGCCGGCTGCAGTGGTCGCATTTTGATACAGGTAAAATGCTAGAGGCTCGTGTGCTTTGTGATGTTGGCGGTGGTTAAAGTAACCCAGGAGGTGGAAATTACCCGGAGCCTTCCACTTCGGCGTCCCTCATAGCCCGAGTTGCTTTGGGACGCTAAACAATATAAACCATTAGGCAAATCTCATTTCAAATAGACAAGCTTGTGCCTTACTGCAGGGGAAGCTAGTATGTGTGCAGCTGTGGCACAACAATTGACTTGTCAGAGAATGGAAGCCTGAGGAGCTGAAGGACACCAGCTACTGGCCAGCACTTCAAACCAGATGGCCGACAAACAACAAAAACACCAATCTGGGCAGACAGGAATGGCTTACTGTAAAGGTTCTCCTTCATCATCAACTCTCTTCTAATTATGCATGGAGCTAGAGTTGAAGTGAAGTGTGCAAAACTCTCTACAAGAATCACGGAATCCTCTACCATACAGCAGTTGTCCGCTGTATCTGCTACAAGCTTGAAATTGGGAAATTTAGCACACTTGTACGAGGGAGGAGAACAACCAGAAGGTAGAGGAATATCTGTGTGCTGCCTTTCTAGTAGTACCTGTGATGAAAATAACCTTTCCACAGGTTCCATGTCCTCCTGCTCCTTTAAGCGGTTGTAGAGCTGAGTAAGTGGAGCACCATGTCTTTTAAGGAGACGCTTTAAAAACTGCATGTTGCTCTCAAAGGGAAAAGCGCTAAATGAATCTAGTGGCCCTTGGTTGCGCACATCATCTGCAATGTGTAGAAGGCAGTGAACATTGTACGACATGTGGTCATTTCCATATAGCTTCACAAAGTGCTGCAGAAGCGATTCTGCATACTCGACGTATTTGTGGCACAATGTTGGGCTGGCAAGAAGAAATGAACCACAGTGCAAGGTGAGGAAGTGAGAGTAGAGAGCAGAAGGAAGGACAGACTTCAGCACTAAGGGACCTGTGTAGAGTAAAAAAAGTCTGAATTCAGTTGCCTTCCATCGTTCAAACTCTGCAATGCTTCTTGGTTTGCGCACAAGCTCACTAGGCACATGTGGAGCTAACAAAATGTTCATATCAGATAACTTCCTGCGCTCTGCAGGCCCAAGGCAGAAGTGTATCAGCTTCTTCATCACACCAAGACACAGTAAGTGCATGTAGTCTAGGGGTGCACTTTTGATGCAATCCACCGGGAGGGATGTAAGCACTGACACGTCATGGTGGTGGTCTGGGTCGGTCTGGCGCCTGAAAGAGTCGCCAGTTCGGAGTGTAGAGCTCTTTGAAGGGAACACGACTCTGTTGCTCACATAGGTGCCTTCAACACAGCATTTTGGGCACCCGGAATACCCCATGTGGCCTTTTATACAGTAGATAAAAGACCGCGCTGGTGCATCACAGATAAAATTCTTTACCAAAACATTAAAAGTTTGGCCTCTGAAGTTCATACCGGATGAAGTCAGCTGCTTCAGTTCCGTCACGAACGGAGTCATGAACTCATTGGCCGACTCCGGCTTTGACGTCCCATAAAACACGCCTACAACAAAAGGTGCAGCTCTGCGAGAATCTACAACCATGCACTGTATGACCCATAGTTGCAGCCTAGAATTTTTTGAGATATGAAGCCCATCCACATTGAAGGACAGAGAAACACACCAACCTTCAGGAGCTCTTTGCGACAGCACGTTTTTCAGTTGGTACTCAAGACCGAAATGGCAGTATTCGCCAGGCGGCATCGAGGTCAGCGCCGGAACATGCGTTGTCTCGCGCGGTGTTCGGAGGAAAGTACGAGCGTCGCTTGGCAGATACGTTGTGTCTGAAGGATGCGCCTTAAGAATCTTGAGGAGTGAGCTTAGAGCCGACTGCGATATATTTTCTTTGAGGGCCCAAGCCCGCAATGCCGCAGCCAAACTGCCCGACTTGACGGCTGGCTATGTGTTGGGGCAAACTTCGGGCGGGTTCTCGGAAAACGTGCCGCAACTTGGAGCGGAGCTGCAAGCAGAGCTCCTCTGTGCCTCTTCCACGCCTGAAGAAACGGACTGCACCGCTTCTGCGATACCCAACTGCAGTGTTGCTGCTGTGTTGGAGTCACTTGTGTTGTCAGCAGCCACTTTTTGGTCCTGGCTGTCATACAATGTGCCCGATCTGCCAGTTGCACTGCCGTTAAAAGCGGCAAGCGCCGATGCTGTTGATAGCGCAGGAACTGTGCTTTGGCAGCTATATCGTCCAAAGTTCTCGAAGATCGCCTTTGCTTTGAGCGAGTCTTTTGTCCGCGTATAGGGCTTCTCCTTGATTTTAGGCATGCCGACGCGACCACTCGAGCGAATCGCGAAAAGCAATGAGCTGAACTGCAGACGTGAGCAAGGTGCCGTCCGCAGCTGCCCGAAATGCGTCAAGTGTGGTCCGAAGCACTATGGTCCACCAAAGCAAAAATCGCACGAGTCCACGGCCGCCCCACCACACACAACGGCACAGCGATGGCTACGGTGGCGCGTGGTAACTACTACCGCTACTACATCATAAGCTACATTCTACCGGTGTCAGTAAACGTCGCCAGCCTAAAAAGCACGACAATGCAAATAATTTCTTATTTTTCCGAAAATAGTTCAGCGTAACAAAAAATTTAATAGTTGCATGTTAAATGTTTCGGTAGATGTTCCGTTGCATTGTAAAGTGCCACTAGGGCTGCTTCTGTAGAGATAATCCACTAAACAGAGTGGAGTGAGTGAGTGAAAAACATTTATTGTCCAACAGAATGAGACTACCTCACCCAGACCTCCCCTGTCCCATACCCTCAGTTGAGGGAGGAGGATCAGGAGAGATCCGGCCGCATGGGGTAGTCGCGTCAGATGCTGGCCGGGATCTCTTGTATCCCGGCGGCCTCTTCAGCCAGTCGGACGGCGGTGAGCTGGAGCTCAGGGTCCGAGCTCCGGAGCAAGGTCTCCCAGGCGTCTCTACTATTAATGTTCTTCGCCCTGCCTGGGGATTGGCTACACTCCCATATTATGTGGTCGAGGGACCCTCTCGCTCCGCACTTCTTGCACTTATCGTCTTCTATTTCAGGAATTATATGTTTGCATAGAATTGGGTGTGGGTAGACATCTGTTTGTAGACGCCTCCACGCCACCGCCTGTTGATTGTTGAGTGTTATGCTAGGCGGGGGAAAGTACCTGCGATGTTGTCTATAATATTCTGTAACTTCCTGACAGGAAATTAGTCGCCCTTCTATCCCGTGATCTACGAGCGGTGGACCGTCGTGTGCAGCTCGGTGGTAGAGATCTCGAGCCACCTCGTGGGCCAGTGGAAGCACATGGCCTGCTGGCCCGCGTATTTCGCACGTGTTTGGTGGTAGTGGTAAGACTTGGTGGTGCCGACCAGTGTTGCAGTACGCGATTCAGTCCCGCGCAGCATTTTTGGCTCGTAGCGTCATTGCAACAGGCCGTAAGTGTCGCCTCACAATTTACTGCCCTGGGGATCTCAGTTCAGATCCCACAGTAAGGCTTCCTTCGCTGAAACCTTTGTTTTCGTTTCAGACATGTACGCAATTGTTGAATTCAAAGACTCACAAGAAGTCGAACTTGTTCCATGCACTTGGGTGGATGGCGATAAATGTTTGTGGCCAGATATGGCTAGCGATAAAGCCGCAAGATTGGTGTGGCGCAGACAACCGCCTACCCCGGACTTCCTTGAGTATTCGGCTTGCGTGAAAGCAATATTCCGTAAGCATCTGTCGTTTTCTTCTAAAATACATCATTGCTCAAGCTTGTCTTCCATTTCCAGGAACATATGAAGAAGGGAGGAAAAAACTGGACCTTGCGCGGTGCACGTCAGATTTGGCTGCGGACGAGGCCCCAACTCCGAAGCGCAGGCGGATTATGCGGCCGCACCGGCTCCGAAGCGATTCGGACTCGAGTTCGAACTCCAACGACTTTCCCGTCGCACCCCTGGGGCTGTCAGACCCTAGGAGCACGTGTACGTTTCGTTTTCAATATTTAGAGTTTTTTCTGCGCGTTTGCCGTATATTTCGTTCGTTTGCAAACTCGCGCGGTCAGCTAGGTGATCCACATCGTTGCATAGCACTGACTTAGAACACTGTCTGGCATTAAGAGGTTTCACACGCAAAAAAAGCCATGCACCTCAGTATGCCTGATTTCCCCAGTTTCATTTTTCTAGAGATACTTCTGTGTTCATCCCTACTTTTCAAGTATGTGAATGCTGAAATCACTGCATAGTCATGTGCTGCTGGTCTGTGCATGCTGACAAGGGTGATAATCATGAGTAGCTAGCCGAAGTGTGACTTTCTTGGTACTTTCAATTTACAAGCTGCATTTATTTCTCTGTGCTCAGCTCCTTGGCAGGAAAGGACAAAGGCACTGGCTGCCTTCGAAGAGGTCGCTAGTAATCGCATTTAAACTACAATTTGTTTTTATTTCTTTGTTGTTTGATTTGTTTTTAATCTATTGTGCATTTATACCCAGCGAACAATGTGACCTGTGGTGAACAAGTGGCAGGTCCCTCAGCTCGGGGCAAGTATAAATTGTTTAATCGTGTGATTTTTTATATTATGTATCTTTCGTTTTAATTTTTATTTGCATTCTAGTTTTATCAGCTGTGGCTTGTTTTCACACAAATATGGGGGCAGCTTTGAGGCAGTAGCATGTCCAGCTCTAACGAGATACCAAGGAAGAATTGAAGTCGGCCTGTATACTGATACATTACCATGTCCAAGACAACTGTAATTGAAAACGGAGCTTTCTTAACCCACAAAAGTCCAGGAACTAAAATAGTCATTGGTGCCATTGGCTGTTTTCACAAGCAAAGTGCAGTGATGCTAAGATAGTTTCTTGCATGTTTACATTACTGATGCCAAGCTACATTGCCATGCACTCTCAGTCTGATACGGTCGCAGAGTTTCTGGGCCTTTATACAACTAGAAATTTGAATCACATGGCAGGCGGAACATGGCACACTTCAAAATCCAATTTTCTCAATGCTAGATGTGCATTTAGGTAGGATGCTGCTGCCCCAGTCTATTATCCAAAGTTAAAAACCGAATGGGAGATCCACAGTTATTTATCCATTGTCTGCATTGCTAACTGTTTTGTCTCCTTATGCAGTGCTCCATGTGCCATCCAGTGTGCCAACAGACCCTGCGAACCTGGAATCGGCTGTGGCAAATGGCATAAACTGCTGTAAACTATTTTTCGCTGTTGCTCAGTAACTACATATGTTCAGGTTTTCAGACTTTTAGATGACTGTCATTCTTTTTCCTTACAGGTGGTGCAGAATGCTGCGTCAGAAGCCTTGGGTTTGCTGGTGAGTTCTGTTGCTTGATGCAGGAAATTGTTGGCATTTTAACCTGTTTCCTTGTACTTGCAGACTTTCAACGACGAGTCCTGACGAATTTCACCATAATCAGGCACACCCAGGCCGAAATCCTGGAAGCCATTTCGGCAATAAGGCATGCTGGACTGGAGAGCCAGGAACAAGATACTACTGAAACGGTGCTGAAGCAACCGCTCGACTCAGTAGAGGCGGTGAAGGCCTTTGATGAAGGCCTAACGCCTGCTATGAGCAGTGCCTTGGTAACTGACTGCTTTTGACTATAGCAAGTGTCTATGTTGTGAATTTGATACATTAAGGCTTGTTCACACTTGCATTAGCTACACTTTGCATTGCCAGAAATAGCCATTAAAGATAGTTTTTTTTTATTTTATCGATCGCACCTTTCCTTCTCTCGATTCTGCATTGGTTTATGATGTGTGCTCAAGCAGGTGCTCAAAGCCATTACAAGGTCAAAGGAGTTGATGAGATTGCCAACTCTGCAACTACACTATTAATGTTGCATCTATGCACTACTAATTACTAGTGGAGGCGTTGCAATGATACATTCATTACTCCATGCACTAAGAATTATGTGAAGGTTGCGCAAAAGCATCCTCTATTATTACAGGTAGCACTGCACGTAAAGTGTCAGTTAAGAGTGCTGTTCTATTGGTTTTGTGTACACCTTTCAGTTTTGCATGCACCTCCACTTTTAGACCACCTGCCTATGTATTTTCTGAACCACCAAGTGTGTTAGCCAAGAACTGGATGCTCTGTTCCAGATCTCCGAGCTGAAGTGCTTCGGCACTAAGACAGTTCCTTTAACGGTAAAGGGAATGCTTGGACATATGATGGATGACAGCACTGCAGCGCACTTCTCAATGCATGGCCGTAAGGGCAAAGAGCGGTTTGACGCTCCGAAACTTCGAGAAGTGATCTTTGGTGAGTATAAATACATTTTTACAGCCAAAGTTGTTATGATTCAAAAGTGATGCCATGCTTGAGGTATACAAGAATACCACTAACGATACCTACAGGCATAGTATTTACTTGTGGGTCTGGCTCTGAACATCTTTTGTACACCTGGCCATCCAGTCTATGCTTTATGCTTTCAGATGCCGTCAGGAGGACTCATTACAACAGGGAGGCCACGGACGATGACGTTGACAGTGCCATTAAAGAGTGGCTGCGCCGAGCGAAGGAACGGTGCGCCGGCAAGAAGTAATCGACTGCTATAATTTAAACGACTATTGACACCTTATTTTAGTCACATATTTTCTTATTCCAAATGCTGCATTAGACATTACAATACATGGATCACCACATGGTATTGACGTACGACTACTAAATAATTTATAACGGAATTTTTCCTCTCATGCTGTTTCAGTTTCACCAACTGAATGACACCTGTGACATGTAGTTCACACTTAGGTCACGTGAAGTGAAGAAAAAAATGGCAGTGTAACTGCTGATGCATTGCTTGTCATTTCATCTGATGGAGCAAGCTGGACTAAGTGTCTATTGAATTAAAAATATGTATCAGCGTTTACATGGCAAGTTTTTTTTTCGCACTTCACGTGACCTAAGTGTGAACTACATGTCACAGACGTCATTCAGTTGGTGAAATTGAAACAGCATGAGAGGAGAAATTCTGTTATAAATTATTTAGTGGTTGTAGGTGAATACCATGTGGTGATCCATGTGTTCTAATGTCTAACGCAGCATTTGGAATAAGAAAATGTGAGACTAAAATATGGTGTCAATAGTCGTTTATTCTTTTTGTACTTAATTTAAACCAAGTGACACAAGGGGTCCTGTACATCTAATAAATAAGTTTTTGTACATATTTGATTCATTCTTTCATCAGGATATGGGAACACCCTCGATGGCCCAAATCCTGTATTACTGCCAGTATAAAGTCTGGCGAGCACAATGTGCCATAAAAATGTTGCATGTTTTTCGAAACTACCTGGTAGGTGGAGACAAAAGATATTGATGAACTGCAATTTTAGGTCAAAATCATACAACTCTCAAAATGGCTCAAGACTGGTTCATGTCAAGCAGAGTAATATGCTTGCAAAGATAACACCTGCTTCAGATATTTTAAGTTCGTTTTCAGGAAAGGAAATGGTGCAGTATTTGTCTCACATATCTCAGTGGATACCTGAACTATGCAGTAAGAGAAGGTAGAGGTGAAAGGAGAAAGAGGTGAATTCTAGAAGTGTGTGATGAGAGGCTAGTTGGTAAGGCATTCTGAAGACATAAAACCACGCAGGAGACAGGACACAGAAATGATGCAGACAGGACGGGCGTGTTCTGTGTACTGCGTAGTTTTATGTCTTGAGAAAAAGGTGCCAGTAGTGGAGGTCTCCAGAATAATTTCGACCGCCTGGGAATCCTTAATGCACACTGACATCGCACAGCACACGGGCGCCTTTTGTGTTCCGCCTCCATCGAAACGCGGCTGCCGCGGTCCGCTTCGGACCAGGGTACTCTGGCTCGGTAGATGAGTGCCTTAGGCACTGCGGCGGGTGCTATTTTGCTGCATGAAGTTTTTGATCTACAGAAAACACGTTGCATCGCAATATCCCTTAAGACATTACACGGCCATCCCACAGATATCCGCTGCTGGATATCCCCCCGTTATCCGATTATGTACGTCCTTCGGACATACGCTGCATCTCCGGTGCGGATATCCGCAATTGGATGTGCATCGGTATGCCTTATGTACATCCCTTCTCGGCACTGGAGATTCGGACCTTGCTCGGATATTCCACGGATATCCGTGGTTCACTGGGACGTTCGGTTTTCCACCCACCTGGCCTTCGTCTGCTTTCCCCGACAAAACACGCCATTTGGCGACGAGAATGGGATTCTGACCAGTTCTACAGCAAGCCGACATGGCAACGGATGGTTCGGCAGCGGCGGGAGCAGTGACGCAAATCGTGGGTCGACTGGGACACATCGAGCCCTTCGACGAGTCTACGAGCGACTGGCCGTCGTACGAGGAACGCTTAACGTCGTTTCTTCTGGTCAACCTTATCCCCGAGGACGACAAGGTACACGCTTTTTTGAGTCTCATAGGCCCAAAGACGTACAGTCTCCTCAAGTCATTGGCCGCATTTGTTTTTCCAGTCCCGGACTACTTGCTGGCAGGTCTCGGCTTCCGCTCGGACAGGAAAAGCGTCATGGTCACATGACCTACTTGCCATAGGCTGCTTTCGAACACGGCGCCAGAGTCGGGCTCCCCCTCGGTTACCGTACAAGGACGCTGTCATCTGCTAGCAGACGATGCAAGCCACGGCCACTACGACGCCGAATCAACGCCGAAGCAACGCCGTGCGCTCGATCATGATACTGAGTCGATTTAAAGACTGTACTGTCAGCTTAGCGTAGGTGCATTACAGAACTCAGCTTCGGAGGTATGCTCGCCGCTACTACTTGCGGCGAAGTTCGCACAAAGTAGCCCAACTCGTTGCGGAAAGGCGGATAGACGAAAGCCTCCGCAAAAATGTTGACAACAAGCTCTATAGCTGCTCCAGTATACGAGTGGTTCACCTGCGATGCTTTCAGGTAAGCGTACAGACAGCATGTGGCAAAACAAGCGAACAAGAACCTCTTGACGACACGAGCAAACAATACGCGCTCGCAGCTCCGAACGCGCGTCCGTGTGCGGTGGATTTCAAGAAAATAAACGAAGATGCAAGAACAAAAAGTCTTGCGATGGCTCAGAGAGGAGCTACGGAGCTCATATGAAGGTTTAACGCATGATATCGACCTCCAGGGACACGAAAAGCACTCAAAATGCACACGGAGTCTAACTTAATATGGCTGCCAGCGCGGCGCGCAGCTATCGTCTGCTGCCTTCTCAGCAGCCCCAAGCAGCCCGCGGACTGCCATAGGCTAAAAACGAACGCGTTGCTATGGCGATGCAAGCAGGTGGGCGGAGCTTTCGGGCTGCCCGAGAAAAACAAATACCGGACTCGAGTCCGCAAGTAGTCCCGGACAGTCCGGGACTGAAAAACAAATACGCCCATTGACAGCGCCGGGCTAAAAGTTTCGGCGGGCTAAAGAATCTTCAAGGCGACCACTTGTCACCGAAGCCGTCGGTTATTAGTGAACGCGCGAAATTTCACAGGAGAGCGCAACTCGAGACTGAATCGATTTCGGAATATGTTGCACAGTTGCGGAAATTGGCGGACATGTGAATTTGAATCCGCACTTGATCAGTCGCTGCGGGACCGTTTTGTTTGCGCAGAGAAGATATACAGCGAGTGTTATTCACGGAGGATAACAAGCTAACCTTTCAAAAAGCCGTGGAACGAGCGCTAGCCATGGAAGCAGCGAAAAAGAGGGTAGCAGAAGCGCACGCCTCTGATACGGGCGTTCCGGACGTTCACAAGGTCAGAGCCGTTGGGGAAAGCGATATGACGCAGCGAAACTGCTATCGCTGCGGGTCGGCGAAGCATGCAAGCGGACTGTGTCCGCACATAGCGGCCACCTGTTTCAAATGTGATAAGAAAGGACACATTCAATGGGTGTGCCAAGCTAGCAAGCAGCAAAAGACGAAGGGAGCGCGGCGAAACTCGATGAAGATGTTGGTTCCTGTTCAAGCTTCTGTAAGCATGCAGGAAATTATTTCGCCTGGTCTGGCTCCGATAAAAATTTCTGTGCACGTGGAAGGGCGGCCCTTGATCATGGAGCTGGATACAAGGGCTACTGTGTCCGTCATGTCTTTATATCAGTTTCGGCAGATGCTTCCCTCAATCAAGGTCATGCCAACGACGCTGAAGCTGCGGACGTTCCAGGGAGTCATAGTCCAGCCTGTTGGAATCGCTCACGTGGCCGTGCAGTACGGAGAGCAGAGGGCCCAGCTGCCTCTCTACATCACGAAAGAAAAGGGACTTCCGCTGCTAGGCCGACAATGGTTGCAAGCCATCCAACTAAATTGGAGCAGTACCTTCGAGCTCAACGCTATTTCCAGGCCAGATGGTTCTGCTTGTTCCAGTCAAACCGCCAGACTACGCGCACTTCTAGACAGATACCAAAGTTAGTTTAATGACGAACTGGGAACAATTTCGGAAGAAAGAGCAGAGTTGTCTCTAAAAGATGGTAACGTGCCGAAGTTTCTGAAGGCAAGAAGTGTGCCCTTTGCATTACAACCTGCGGTCGAGGCCGAGCTTAATAAGCTGGAAGGCATGGGAGTCATTTCACCAGTTGCGACGAGCAGCTATGCCACACCGGTTGTACCAGTAGTAAAGAAGGACGGTGGCATAAGACTATGCGGTGATTACAAGACCACCCTAAATCCTTGTCTTGAAACTGACCGGTACCCACTGCCGAGAGTCGATGAGTTGTTTGCGGCGCTCGCAGGGGGCCAAGAATTTTGTAAGATTGATCTCAACAGAGCCTATCACCAGGTGGTGGGGTCGGAGTCGTCAAGAGAGTACTTGACACTCAATACCCATAAAGGACTTTTTGCGGTAAACAGACTACCGTTCGGGGTTTCATCGGCACCATCCATTTTCCAAAGAATTATGGACACAATGTTGAAAGACCTGAAAGGCGTCAGCTGCTATTTGGATGACGTTCTCATCACTGGAAGGACGGCAGACGAGCATTTTGCAAATCTGGAAGCTGTCCTAAAGCGGTTGACGGAGCGTGGGGTTCGAGTAAAGAAAGAAAAGTGCTCGTTCTTTCAAAAAGAACTGCGCTATCTTGGTCATGTTATCAGCGCAGCAGGTGTCGGCACAAGGCCAGAGAAGATAGAAGCCTTGACGAAAGCTCCCGTGCCCACAAGCAAGCAGCAGCTGCAGTCGTTTCTGGGCGTCGTAAATTACTATGGAAAGTTTGTTACACGATTGTCTACTCTGGCTAGTCCTCTTTACAATCTGCTGCGTCACGATCATCTATGGCGCTGGGATGCATCTGTCAAGTGGCGTTCGAGGAAGTCAAAAATGCGTTGGCGTCATCCCCCGATACTGGCGCATTACGACCCCGATAAGCCTTTGCAAGTGTCTTGTGACGCTTCCCAGTACGGCGTGGGTGCAGTACTTTCTCATGTTGCGGACGATGGAAGCCCTCGCCCGGTCGCTTATGCGTCGCGCACATTAAATGACGCTGAGAAAAGTACAGTCAGCTAGAAAAGGAAGCACTTGCCATCATTTTTGCAGTCAAAAAGTATCATTTCTACATCTATGGAAGATGTGTCACATTGATCACGGATCACAAGCCGTTACAAACCATCCTGGGGCAGAAGACAGGCATTCCACCGATCGCGGCAGCACGCTTGCAGCGATGGGCCGTCACTTAGTCTGCTTACAAGTACTCGCTCGTGTACAAAAAGGCCAGTGACAACGCAGAGGCAGATTTTTTTTCAAGGTTCCCTCTCCAGGGCCAGCAAGACAGCACGTCCGAAGGCGAGGAATCATTTTATGCATTGCGCCTGGAGTCGATGCCCCTATCCGCCAAAGAGATTGCGCGTGCCACATCACGTGATCCCATGCTTAGTAAGGTGCTCCAGTTTACTAGCACAGGTTGGCCATCGTACCTGCGAGATGCTAGCCTAAAGCAATTTTTCGACAGACGTTTGCAGATCAGCGTGTGTCAAGGGTGCCTCATGTATGGCATGAGGGTTGTTATCCCGTCTACCCTTCGAGAGTCTGTTCTCGACGAACTGCACCAAGGTCATCCTGGAATCGTGCGGAGCAAGGAATTGGCTCGCAGCTACGTCTGGTGGCCGTCAATTGATGCAGATTTGGAAACAAGGGTACGAAGTTGTCAAGCGTGCTAGCAACAACGTAATGATCCATGTAAGGCACCTCTGCATCCTTGGGCATGGCCGACCGCACCATGGAGGCGAATTCACCTGGACTTCGCGGGGCCTTTTCGAGGAACCACATTTCTAGTGGTAGTAGATGCCCACTCGAAGTGGCCAGAGGTGTTCGTCATGCGCAGCACAACGTCCGAACGTACTGTTGCTTGCTTGCGTGAACTTTTCTGCAGATTCGGATTGCCAGAGACGGTAGTGTCCGACAATGGGCCACAACTGGTGTCCGAAGAGCTCAAGGCATTCATGCGGGACATCGGGGCCAGACATGTGAGCGCCCCTTATCACCCAAGCACAAACGGTCTGGCTGAACGTTTTGTGCAAACATTGAAGTCGGCTCTGCGCAAATCACCTCCTGGTGAATCTGTCGAAGTGACACTTCATAAATTTTTGTTGGCATACTGAAATACGCCTCATCCTACGACAGGAGAGGCACCAGCTAACCTCTTGATGGGTAGAAGATTGCGTACTATGCTGGATGCAATCAAGCCGACGGTGGAGGGGAAGGTGATGCGCAGTGAGTTCACCCAAATGCAACAAAGGAAAGGCAACAGAGACTGTTTTTGCATTAATGACAGTGTTTTAGTTAGCAACTACAGAGCCTCGCCGAAGTGGGTTCGTGGAACTGTCCTCAAGAAAACTGGACCAGTCTCCTACAAAGTCCTGGTGAGCACGCCCCAAGGAAAGTTCATCTGGCGTCGGCACCTTGACCAACTGCTGGATAACACAAGCCCTAAGGTGACACCAGGGTGATCCGACGTAGACAACGTGGAGGGGTTCCTGCTTTTCCCTGCAAACCAAATAGGTGACCAGCCAGTATCAGAAGAGCCGGTGCCCTTGCAGCCTCCCGAGGTCCCTCCAGCGCCCGCTCCTACATCCGAGACGTCGGCTCTTGGAAGGCGCTACCCGTCAAGAAATCGCCGTCCACCCGAGTGATACGAAGCTGGCTTTTAACTATTGTATAAGGATATAATTGCACCCTCTAAATAAAAGAGGAGGAGTGTTGTGTAATTGTCGCGGCTAGCGCGATAGCGGCGGCGCGACGATCGCGAGATGTGGCTATGAGATAAACAGCGCTGCTCGGCCACCGGGCATTCCACTACGAGCTGTGATGGAATAAACCACGTTCGGTTTTCCACCCACCTGGCCTTCGTCTGCTGTCCCCGGCAAAACACGACACTTTTTTTATTCAGAGTGACGAGTCCGCCGCTTCTAGGCTTAACAGCAGAGTCGGTTTGTTGACAGTAATGGTTCCCGCCCTGACAGCCAGATGGCGCCACTACACGCTGAGTTTATTTTTGCGTCTGTGGTGAACTAAAAGTGAGAATGTGCCTGCGTTTAATGTACGTAAGCATGGATACGCTTATGGTACGTAGAGAGCGTAAATTTATGCTCTTTTCTCACTATATCTGTATGCCGCTAGCTGCGACGCGGTGTGGAAAAGCGAGAAACAGCAGCGGCGCGGCGGATCCGCCTCGCCCGCGCGTGAACAAGTGAGAACAGGACCTTGTTTTTGCGGCGAGCGATGGGCAATTTTGAACGGGCCTTTATACGTTTTCTTGGTGGCGAGGTGAGAGGAAGCGAAAGACCTGTGCCGCATTTCTGGCCAGTGAACGCACTGAAAAAGGCAGCAACAACGAGAATTCAATCCGAAGCGGCGGGTCCGGCTTCCAAGGGCACCGCCATGTTTGTTGCCGCGCGGCGGAAGTGGGTCCAGCCCGAACGTCCTCGCCGCGCCGTTTTCCGCGTCGCTCGGCGTCAAACGCGGCCGAATCCGCTTCGCTCGCCGGATTTTTGGGCAAGTGTGAACGGGCCTTAAGGGTGGTCTGAGTTTGACGGGCTCGGATGGAGGATGCGCCGGTGGTTTTCTTCTAGCAGCGCCAGCAGTCCGGTTCCCGGTCCCTTGTGCATGCTGTCTGAGCGTCCAGTGAATACGTACCGAGACATGTGATGTAAACTGCAGGTAGGGGCAGTGCTGTTTGATGAGGTTTGCCAGTGAAGTTTCGTAAGAATGAGCGTTTAGTCACTTGATTACCTGTTGAGCGTTGGCGTAGATGTGCATGGCAGTACCTGGTTGTGTGTTGCAGAGGTGAAGGGCCTCGTCTGTGGCTGTTAGTTCGGGTTCGGTGGTAGACCAGCACGTGCGACCACTGTGGCTAGTGACGTGCGGTGCAGAGCCCTCTTCATAGCTGGCGGTAATTGCAGACATGGTGCCAGTGTCGTCGTCCAGGTATTCGCGAATTAACCAATCCATGCCGCGTCTGGCAAGAAGCGGAGTAGAGTTCCATTAGCACTTTCTCTGCTGTGGCACCACAAGGACAAGGACGTAGACGGAGTGACGACAACCCAAGTGCTCACTAACAACTGACAAAATTCAATAAAAGCACAAAATAAATAGAAAAAAAAACAACGGTTACATGAGCAGTCCAGAACAAGGTTACAAAAGCGCCAGGCAATAACACGTGTTACAGCACCACGAATCTACCTGTTATCATAGTTTAATGCCCTTTCAAGATAGTCAACCTCAGCGTCAGGTAGCAGCAATGATGTCGATCGCGTTCATCAGGCGACTTCCTTATACGAAAGGCCTCCATAATCTCCTGGGAAGTCTTATCTTTATTTTTCCAGAGAACGCGCGTTTCTTTGAACAATGGGACACATTAGTGGCTTTTGACATGCTTGGTCAGGTGCGTCCCCGAACCTCCGTCAAATGACCTGGCATGCTCCTGGAGGCGCACATTCAGACTGCGTCCCATCCGCCCAGTGTAATTTCGACCGCATGTGAGGGGAATGGAATATACTACTCTGGAAGCACAATCCAAAAACCGATTGGAGTGTTTCACACCACAAGCCTTTCTTCTCTCTCGCGGTGAGTCACACCTCTCAATGGTGGCACATATCCGCCCTACCCTATTCTTAGCCGAAAACACCATGTCCACCTCATAACGGCGAGCCACCTTTTTAAGGCTGTGAGACACTTCATAGATGTAAGGGATGGAGGCGAGCTTTTTCCTTCCCTGTGCGCTCTCGTTATGTGACCTAGTCCCCATTACAGTTTGCTTATGTACCATAAGGATCCGTTGCGACGCCGAAGCCAGCCCAGAGGCTGGGAACCCCGCGTTTTTTAGTCTGGCCACCTGATCGCGAACACTTTGTCCATCCGATGGAAACAGGACTTTGTGCAAGCCGAATTCAACGCAATGCCCTTCTTAATCTACTTTGAATGACCGGAAGAAAAATTCAACAAGGATTTCTTGACCTTGCTGAAAACGACCAGTACACATGGCTGCCCTCGGAAAACAAGGAAAGATCGAAAAACTGAGTGCGTCCATTTTCGGAAGCTTCACACGTAAAATTCAGGCCACGTTCTTTCTTTGAACACCTCCAAAGATCGGCCACTGTTCGGGTGGGGTCACGACCTTCCACAATGACTATAACAACGTCAACATAACGGAAAACTTTCGTCACCATTCCTTCCAAATCACGCTGGAGGCGCCAATCAACCGCGCACAGAAAAATATCGCTCAGAACCGGAGCAACTCTTGGCCCGATACAGATACCAGATTTTTGAACGTACACGTCATTGTTCCAGCCAATAAAGGTAGAGTTCAAATAAACAACCAAAAGTTCAAGGAAACTATCGACCGAAATCCCGTAGCGGGAAATAAAGGCAACTTCATCATTTTGTTGCGTTATACAATCCTTAACACATTTCAAAAGTCGGAAATGCGGAAGCGAGTAAAATAAGTCTTCAACGTCAGTACTGAACGCTGAACCACCACGCGGATTATTACGCTTCAAAAACTCAACTACCGTTCCAGAACTGGGAATGAGGAAATGATCGGCAGTGTCCTACGACTTCAGGTGCCTCTGCAGAAAGCCCGACACTTCATGCTGTCAAGTATTGCGTTCTGAAACAATAACCCGGACGCGTTTTTGCAGCAAAGAAAACGCTTAGCGTACTTTCTCGTGCGCCATTAACGGCCGAAGTATCAAAGTATGAATTCGTACGAACTCGCTCAGTTCTCAACCTTTTTGAAATCCATTAGCAGACGCCCTTGGCTAGCCTAATGAAGCCACGTTACCGTAACGCTCATAGAGGCGCAAAAACCGAACAAAAGCGCACGGGAGACCAAATCTGCACCGTTCGGCAGTCCTTGTCAACGCAGTGACACATCGTTTCATAAATATCTTTCGTGCCGCAGCGATCAGCGCCGGGAGATTGTCCGTATTGTGATTCTCCGCGGATGCAGAAAAAGTAAGACCGATAGTACTACTTTCGCCAGTTCTGGTGGTACGATTTCGTCTTTCATTTCATTTTTCATTTATTTTCTCCTTAAGGGCCCGAGGGCATTACATAAGGGGAGGCGATTAACATGATGTAAAAAAATCTTGAACGTGGAAAAATGTGAAGAGCAAAATACAAAATACAATGAAGGCAAGCAAAAACAAAAGCAAGAAAAAAATACAGTAAAAAATCCAGACATACATCTAAGTCAAATAACAGCAACCAAGCAAGCGGAAGAGAAACAAAATTACGCTAAGGCGCAGAAATATAACTAAACTAAGTAACAAAAGAGTACAAAGGGGACAGTCTATTCAGGATGGCTGAAGTTATAGCTTATTACGGAATTGTTTTCTGCCTGTGCATTCGGCTATGTTTTCGGGTAAGGAATTCCATAAGACTATTGCATGAGGGAAAAATAATCCGAGTAAGCATGTAGTCTCGGAAAGCATGCAATTGAAGGTGCAGTTGAGCCCACTTATAACGAACTTGATCGTCACGCGGCATTTGTTCGTTGTATCCAAAGTTCGTAGTAAGTGGACCACCTATAATACGGGCAAAAAGAGCAAGCGAGACGAAAGTTAACTTTATTTTTGAAAAAAGTCCGTGATGCATGTCTGCTTCTTCAAAGCTGATCGCATCACTGCCGTTTCTAATTTTTCCAGCGCGGTAATATGTTCATCGCCAAGGCCTCTGCTGCACACGAGTTCCTTAAGCGACGCGATGTAACCGATCGCGGTTGAAGCGTTCACAGCAACCGGCGGTAGAGCAGCATCCTCGTCATCGTCCTCGTCGGTCTCTGGGCAGTCAGGAAGGGCTCGCACTTCACGCACAATAGCTTCGTCAGTGCATGGCTCCGCAATGTCGGCGTCGTCATCAGCAGAAACGAAATCGTCCCAGGCAAAGTCAAGTCCGGCCAGCTGCATGTCAACGACGCGTTGCCGCAAGTCCTCGTGCGACCGGCCTTCCGGTGGGTCATCTATGGCGTCCTCGGTGCCTGGGCCCATAAAACCCGCCTTGCGGAAGCAATTTGCTATGCGCTCCGCGGTCAGTTCCATCCACGCCGCTTTCAACATCTCCACGGCGGCAAGCAAGCTGATGCGAACCGGGCGTCAGCGAACCACTTCAGCAGTGCGTCCTCAACGTCCGCGTAGGTCGCCTTCCGAAGGCGCTTTCTAGTCGTCGGGTCGGCATTCACGGTAGCACCAAGAACCTTTTCCTTGCCCTTAGCAATGGTTGAAATGGTCGATTTCGACAGTCCGTACTTCTTGACCAGTTCGCAGTTTTTTGCACCTTGAGCAAGTTCATTAACAATGGCCATCTTCGTTGCGATGTCGACAGCTTTCCTTTTAGCACCTGAAGAGGTCGGCGTACAGTCCTCCATCGCACCAGGCGCAAGTCAAGCCCTTGGGCTCGCGCGTTGAGGCAGCCTTCAACTCCCCGATCTGGGAAAGGCACGGATGCGGCAACGATGTCAACGCAGTGCCATCGCACAGAAAGAATCGACGGCGCAATGCCCTCAGCGCGGGGTGGCAACGGAGCAACAAATCACGTGGATGCATCACAGCGACGCGGGCGGCGCCACTTTCTCTTTCGTCAACGCGCGCGCGCGCTTTTTCGTTTTCATTTTTCAACGCGCGCTTTTTCTTTTTTTACTTTAATTTACGGGGCCCGACAGCTTCGCGTTCGCTCTAACCGAGTGTTGAGGCCACAACAGTTCGTTCTATGTGAGACACTGTGCCATTGCCCCAATATATATTTTGACGGTAGCACCGCCCTCGTTCGTACTAAGCGAGCGTTCGTTATATCTGCGGCTGTTATAAGTGGGCTCGACTGTATCATTGGTCCGAGCTAGCCTCCAACTTGTCTAAAACATGTAAGCTGTATGCAAAGAAAAATGCTATGACACCACCCACGCTGCTGTGTGTCTAACGGTTGCTCAAAATTTTCGTGAATGTATTCGGGAATACTGCGACCACTATCAGGTCAACCAGTCAAGACATAGCTTGGATTTCGTTCGCAGCTGCGGTAGCTCTTTGTCCTGTTATGAGGAGGGGGGCATTGGGGTATCTACGGACGCAGTTGTTGCGGCGTGCGTCTGTTCTTTCCTCCCATATCTTTCCACTCTCCTCTATCAGCACGTGGCAGAGGTTGCGACTCAGCCCGAGCCAGTAGGTAGGCCCGTAAAATTTCCTTTTCATCCTTCTTTCACTCGCAACAACTGCGATACCTGTTGCTCAAACCAGCTTCGTTGCTTCGGCGGACGCGGTTTTGCGCCGCACGCCTCTTTCCATCATTTCTCTTTTCCCGTGTCCGCACGTGACAGCGATGGAGATTGAGCTCGTGCGTGACATCATCACTTTCTAAATATTGCGCTATCTTGCTACGTCATATCGCACGTCAGCATCCGGGTTCGATTCCCCATGACCGTCTTCGCCCCCACCCATTGTCTCTCCTTATTTTTGTTGTCTCATGACGTTATAATCTTGACCTTAAGCCACATGAACTGAAATCTGTATTCTTGTAATGCACCATTTTTTTCTCTTTTTTGTTACCTTTGTCCGTTCTGAATATTTTTTTACTTATACTTAAGCTTTGTCTAATTCAGTTGTCATGAATGCATACATTTGTGAATGCTTTCTTTGTTATGAACTATCAACCAATGTCGCCTTTATGTTGCTGTATAACATTTGTGCGCTCCTTTTTACCATTACATTTTTCTTTACAGTGTACTTACAGAGTTCAATGCTTCCTTGTTTGATATTAGAATCTAATCTTCCTCCTACTTAGAAACTTGTATTCACTTTTTTTCGCATAAAAGAACTGCGTTCAGTGTACATACCTTTCTTATCAATTTGATAACAAGTGTAAGCTTTTGGTGTGTGCAAGTCGTACTTTTTTTTTCTTTTTTATTGTACGAGCAGTACGTTCTATACTTTATCATATATATAGCAGGCCAGGGCCATGTTACCACCGGCCGACCTCTCCACCTTTCCCTCAATAAAATTCCTTTCTCTCTCTCTCTCTCTGTTTTTGTTTCTCTTATTTTTTTTCTGTTTTGATTCTTCGACGTAAGATGTGTCGGGTTGTCGGCGTGTACTGCTGCTGCTTTGTAGGGGACGAGGACTTGTCAAGCTGCTATCGCAGCTTTTTGCCTCTCCTCCCCCATCTTTGATGGAAAATAAATGGAATATCTACTTATATGATCGATGACGTCAAATACCTAGTGACGTCACAGTGGACCAACTTTCGGCGACGCATTTTGCGGGCACTTCAGGCGTCAGCACAGTCAACTAACGCTTTCGCATTAATAAGCTACACGGGCTGTTGGGACTTTCGGGCATCCCACCGCTGCCACCACTGTTGGGACTGGGGCATCCCACCGCTGTCGCCACTGTTGGGTCTGGGGCATCCCACCGCTGCCACCACTGTTGGGACTTGGAGTCCGAGCCAGGAAACGGTCGAGGCGACGGTGAGTCAAATGAACTTTATGTACAGTATGTACAAGGGCTCTTACATGATACAAGAGTCAATAGCACCACGGGCAGGCACACAGAAGAAGGGCGGCCCCTGCGGCGAGCGTAGCTCCGGCGTGATGGCTCTTCTGCTGCCCGTCTGCTGCTCGGGTTCAGCGCGGCTCCGTTTTTATAGCCGCTGGTAACGGTTACGGCAGCCAGCCGTTCAAATCCTCCAATCACTGGCCACCGTTCAAATTAGACCAATGGTCGAGAGCCGGCGAGCGTCGAAGGAGTTCGCACCGACGGAGAGGAGGAGAGGAGGAAGGGCCCGTGTCGGCGCCGCGGCGGCGGGATGAGTCCCGCTGCATGTCGCGACTTGTCCGAGAAAGTCTGGGCCTGCTTTGAGCGCCGGCGGGCGCGCAGCGCTGGTTTAGACAGGCCCGCCAGCGAAATGTGGGCGCCGGCACGACAGGGCTCAGCCCATGCGTAAGCATACTCACATAGACATTATGCATGGAATATTTTTGTTATGAAATGACACGCAGGTTTTCACTTGAAACAATTGTGCCAAACCCATTATCGCCTTCTCCTGGTTTTGAGCAGGGAGGGAACAGTACCACTCAGTGTCAGTCATGCCATTCGCATCAAACACCGGAGTCGATAAATGAATAACGACACCAGTGTTCACTGTAAGTGGGAAGTGACATTTATTGTTAAAAAATATCTTTGCCGTCTTATGGCACTCGCTTATCCCAACCATTCCAACCACAACTTCACAGGCATTCACTTGCAAAACATTATCGCCCTTATTAAAGCCGAGTGTAGAAAATGCACACCAATCTCCACAAGTAATATATGCACGCAACACTGATGAACATCCACGCACAGTGAAGCCTCAAGTGAATGAATTACAGAGCACCTGCACAAAAACATTCTTCATGCGAATCCCTGCAGAGCTACTGAGTACAAACAGGAAACATTTTTAAAGCAGTAAGCTAAATATCTAATAGAGGCATGAAATGTGGGTGGCAGTAAGATGACATGGGCTTTCCTAAAGTCGCATGAAGCCTTCTTGACTGCATGAGTCACTCAAGTTATGAAACCAAACCAAATTTGCCTACTAGGTACAATGCGTGGTGGACATGAGGTTCCAAAATATATTTAACTGAGATACAGGCATTCATTCTGGTGGGGTTTCACTGTATGCTTATAATGGAGTGTGATCCTAATTTACTGTTTTCGCATAATAGTACCAATTTATGCAGTATTCACAAAGTCATGGAGTGTTTACCAAGCTGCAGGACGGTAAGTGACGATTTAATAGTTTGTGAAGTACCTGTGTGAAAGCTAGTGTAAACAAGGAATGACTTACACCTTTCTTTCTGAAGGAGCTGTGATATCACTTGTGCCAGGCATATTTCATCAATTAAGTCTTTCAACGAGTGGAATGCAGTTGCCTCATAATGCACACAGATACAGTTAACACCACGGAAGCGAACAGCCACCGAAACCAAGCAGCATAGGGGATGCATTTTTGTTTAAATTGTATTTTTTCATCTGTGGCAGCTTAATAAAAGGAGAAGAGAAAACAACCACATGCCGCCGGTAGGATCCCAGCCCACACCCTCCGAATTTCGCGTCCGGTGCTCTACCAACTGAGCTGCGGTGACGGCTGTCCAATCTGCTGCTTTTTGGCGATATTTATGCGTAGTGCAAGCGAAACTTGCGAGTGTTCACCAGCGCCACCCACGTCCATAGCGGCGGACGCACTAGGTCCTTTAATACCGCGATTGCTACGTAGAAGCGTAGTCGAACGGTGAGGGCGGAAGCTGTGCGAGAACCCCCTTGTGGTTCCTATGACACCAAGGCTGCCAGATCTGAGGCCCTCGTTAAACTATTAATCCCACCGGCGGCATTGGTTGTTTTTCCTTCTGCTTTTATTAATCTCCCACTTATCAAAAACTACAATTGAAAAAAATACATCCCCTATGCTTCTTGGTTTCGGTGGGTGTCGATTTCCGTCATGCATACCATAACGAGGACCTCTTTTCTCTTCGCTTGTTTGCTTATTAATAGAGCAAAAATAATCATAACGGCAAAAAGCGAATGACCCTCTTTTATATAGTGTTAAAAGTGCACTGGAGACGAATATGAACTCGTGTTTTTACCGCCCGACCTCGATCTATACGTTCCTAGCGTTCTTAGAAACTGCGACTTATTGCCCTGTGCGGTCGATTTCCCTAATTTGAATCCGATTAAACGTCCTGGCTCTCGCCTTTTTTTTTAATTCCCCGCAGACGGTTGGAGGCGTCGACCAACCTTTCATTTCATCGGCGGAGTAATACATAGCGATCGGCGAAAACAAAGAGTCCACGCGTATTTTTATTTCCGTGGGCCTAATTTGCAGCTATGTAGTCTCTGAGTACACTTATTTATTCACGGAAGCATAAAAAACAAAATAAAACCGAAAGGAAAGCCGCCACGCGACTGCGTGAAAGGCACCCCATGCGTTGTTCTACTCCTCCCGCGGTCTTCGGGGAATTAAAAAAAAAGGCGGGCGCTGGGAGTTCATCCGATGAAATTAGGGAAATGGACCGCACAGGGCAATAAGTCGAGGTTTCTAAGAATGCTCGGAACGTGTAGATTGAGTTCCCGCGGTAAAAAGACGAGTTCAGATTCCTCTTCAGTGCACCTTCAATGCGAGATGCGTCACATGCCTGCCGTTCATGTCGTGCTTCATAATTTTTAAAGGGATTCTGCGGTTTCATTGGGCACATGGTCTCTAATACATCTCTCGATCCCCACAGCACTTACATGAAAAAAAAACGGACAATGCCATCAGGAGAGCAGCACGCAAGGAAACTGGTGTGAAGTGATACGTGCCTTGCACGTCTCAAGCCCTTGGCTTTATTGCCATCTTTGAATGAAAAAAGACACGCTGTTATCTTTCATGGTTCAAGAAACCGTGGCTAGAGTGCAGACAGGTTTTCTTATGAGGATTTGAGTCAGGAATATATAATTGTGTGATGTAAATTTTGCTTGACGAGCATTTGCACAGACTACAGATGTATAAGCAATATCTGCAGTGAAGGGGAGCTTTCGATATCTCAGCCACTCTAGTGAATGTTGCGTGCCACACAACCCATGTCTCCTGTCACTGTGTGCTTATATTTCGCATACACGTCTCGGGATGTCTTCCAGCCTTCCACATGATCTCTTTAGCTTGGTGCCTAGGCGCCTCCAGCGCAGTAGTGTGGCATGGATGACAGGCCTTTCACTGTTAAAAAAAAAAACGCCACCAGAACAGGGAAAATTGTTAGCTGTAAATAAAGGAGCACAAGGGTTTGCAGGAATTGCATAAAAATAAAATTATGCATGAAGAAAGCCTTGTCAAAGAATCAAGGTGTGTGACCTCTGTGCTTTCATGGTCAGTAAAAATTAAAAGTGCGTACAAATACAATAGCTGCACAAAGGGGTTGGCAAGTGAAATAGGTGAAAAAATTTTCTTTAATTTCATCACCAAAAATATGTGAAGTTTCAGAAAAGTAAAACAATATACTATGCCTCCGCAGGTCCTCGATGAAGATAATCGACTTCTGCTTCTCTAAGCCTCGGTCGGCATGTAGTTCAACGTATGTCGTTCAAGTCGCATGTGAACCCCTGTTTACTGGTGGACTTCTGAGCAGAATGCCTGCGTAAACGAGATCTCCTGAGGCCCTCGCTTGGGAAGGAGTTTATGGTGTCAGACAGCTGGCATGGATAGATAAACCAAAAGAGGGCTACGCAGCAGGCGGACTTTGGCGACTATTACCTGTCACTTTCGCGTCGTCACGTACGGTATGCGCCCACGTACACGATCTAGACTGTTTTACCTCCGACACCTCCGCTTTCTCAACTTTCCCTGAGAGACACAGAGAAACCCTTTAATGGGCCATAGATAATTTAGCCGGCGTTTAAAGATCACCGGCATGTTACTCTGTATGGGTAAGGGAATTGGGGAGACAAAAACGGAACGAGAGTGCAGGAAAGGGAAAATAAAATAAATAAAAATGGAAGGAGATGAAATGCGGCCAATAAATGCTTATTATGGTACATTGTCGAGTAATAATGTAACGTATGTAATGATGAGGTGCATAGTTTGAAAAATGGGCATGTAAGATGAAATTAGAGCTTTTCTAGATGTCCAATGTCATTTAGATGTGCAAACAAGAAGTTCATTGCTTGTGTTTGTTGCCTAAGGCAGTCTAATGGACCTAAAACACTGTTCTTTGTTAGAGGCACTGCAGAGAGCTGCTCCACGCAATGTTAATTGTGCGCATGCTCGTCTGCATGCATACGCAGGACACTCAAGCAGGATATGCTCCACAGTTTCGATCGAGCCGCAGTTGTCACAAAGCGGACTGTTCGTTTTTATTTATTTATTTTATTTATTTATTGATACTGTCAGCCGTAGGCCGTTACAGGGTGGAAACAAATGCATATGTAACTGAAGTCACACAGCCACAAGTATGAATAGTACACAATTCAAAACAGTCAAATTGAAAACGACAATCGTCGCAACACAGCTGTCCTGCACTGCAGATACAGGCATAAGGTACAAACGCTAGTGAGTAAATATTTTAGCTTACAACAATAAAATAGCAGTAGGGAAACAAAACATATGAAAAGAAAAAGAAAATTACAGGGATGTCTATTCAGGTAAGTGACGGTACAAGCAATTTTCAAATTTGGGGAGATTGTCTATTTGCAGAAAGGCCTGAGGCAGGGATTCCATTCTGTTATTGTTCTGGGGAAAAAGGAGTATTTAAAACAGTTAATACGGGCCATCATGGGTGTAACCTGGTAACTGTGAGAGCTTCTTACAGGGCGACACGAACGCTGTTGCAAATAGAGACTTGTGTTTAAGTTGAAGTCATTATTGCGCAAAAAATAAAGAAATTTTAGCCTGGCGATCTTCCTTCGTTTCGACAGTGAAGGAAGTTGTAATTCATGTAGCATGTCAGTCACGGAATCAGTATATCTATATTTTGACAAAATGAACCTGGCGGCCCTTCTTTGAACTTTTTCAATCTTATCCGTTTGATTTGACTGATACGGATCCCATATGACGCTTGCATATTCCATTGTCGGACGTACCAGCGCGAGATAGGCAGTTAGTTTTGCTTTTGTGGATGCAAGTTTCAGTTTTCTTCTAATGTACCACAATTTAGTTTCGGCTTTTGAACATATGTTGTCAATATGTAAATTCCAACTTAGATTAGATGATACAGTGACACCTAAATACTTAAAGGAGTTGACACCTCTTATATTCCGCCCATCTATTTCATAATCAAATGAAAAAATATTTTTGCTTTTGTTTGTCAGTGTAATATATGATGTTTTTGTATAATTAATTTTCATTCTGGAAGCTGTACACCACTGATTAATGGAGTTCAACCCCAAATTTGGTCTTCTGGCTTTGATATGATTGAGTATATTAAACAATCATCCGCAAATAGCCGGACTGTAATTTGAGGAGGAAGTGAGACTGCGATGTTATTAACATAGCATAAAAATAATATGGGCCCCAGCACAGACCCTTGAGGGACACCTGAGGGTACAGCCAGAACGTCAGATTTCGCACCGTCTACCTCCACATACTGGGTTCTATTAGTAAGGTAAGCTTTAATCCAGCATACAATATCTCTGTTTATGCCTAAGTCAATGAGCCTATTAAGAAGTTCATCATGGGGTACGCGGTCGAATGCTTTAGACATGTCTAGGCTAACTGCATCCACTTGATCCCTCTTGTTTAAGGCTTTTGAAAAATCATGCAGTGTTTCTACAAGTTGGGTAACAGTAGACAGCTTCCGCCTGAAACCATGTTGATTGGGATTTAGTTTGTTCGTGTCCTCAAGGTATTTGGATAAGCAGTTGGCCACGACGTGCTCAAGCATCTTGTCTTGCAACAGGCGCCGGTGATAGAAATAGGTCTGTAATTGTCGGGAACGTGCTTGCTTCCAGATTTGTGTACTGGAACTATCCTATCCTGCAGCCAGTCATTTGGCAAGGAATGTTGCTTGAGTGATGCATTGAATATTATAATTAAATATTTTGCGATCCATTCCGCGTATCTTCTTAGGAACTCATTAGGAATAGAATCAGGACCGGAAGACTTTTTTGTATCTAAATTAAGGAGGAGGGAAAATATTCCCTCATGGGACAAGGTAATAGCGGGTGTGTCAGACGGCGGGGAGCTTAATTCGCTTCTAGAATTCTGGGGTATAGAGTTAGAAGGGCTAAATACAGAATAAAAATAGGCATTACATCTGTTAGCGATCTCTGATTTATCAGTGACAACAAAACCATCCACTGTAAGAAACTCCATTTTTTCCCTCGAGGGTGAAAGGTGACGCCAAAAACGCTGTGGGGAAGTTTTCATAAATTGGGTGAGCTTTTCTGAAAAATACCTATCTTTTGCTGTCAATAACTTCTCTTTAAGTATCGAAGATAGGTGCGAAATTTCATTTTGATTCCTTACTCTGTTGCGTTTTCTCCGCTTTATCCTTCGCTTTAGCTGGATTATTTCGCGATTTATCCAAGGGTTACGTTTCTTTATCGTTTTTTTACGTTGCGGAACAAACTTTTGTAGGCAGTACCTGATTATACTTTTAAACCTCTACCACAAATTGTTGACGTCATCTTCCCCGTGGTAAGAATCCAAGGCCATTTCCAAGTAGTCAAGTAGTCTATGATGCTGACATCATCAGCATTCGAAAAATCGTTAACAGAAATAGTTAGCCTTTTCGTTTTTTCCGGTGGTCTAAGCCGTTTGAAAGAAACTAAAACAAGGTTATGGTCAGAAAGCCCTTCCTTAACGGACACATCATATTCACTTATTTTGCTGCTTACAAAAACCAAGTCCAATATTGATTCCGTACTTGCTCCAATCCTTGTTGTGCTTTTGACAATTTGTGTGAGATCATTATTAAAGGCAATGTCTAACATGACCTCACAGTGTTTAGCATCAGTTGTACCTGCATCAAGTGACTCCCAAGATATACTCGGCAAATTGAAATCACCGGCAATGATTACACTTGCGTTTCCAGGTATATTATTTGAAACGTATTCTTGTAACGATTCAAGAAATGTAATAGGGGCACTGGGGGGTCGATATACTGCGGCAATAACACAAGAAGAAACATCAAATTTTATCCGGCACCAGATGCTCTCCGTGTTAGGGCAATCCTTCATAAGAACAAATTCGATTCCTTCTTTAAAAATAAGCGCCACACCACCACCGCGCGTGTGACGATCCTTACGTATCGTTCGATACGTAGGTGGTATTATCTCACTATCAGTTATTTCAGGACGCAACCATGTTTCTGTTACTGCAATGACATCTGGCTGGTAAAGCATGATAATGTGTTCTAGCTCAGTAGTTTTATTCAGGAGACTGCGTGCATTCAAATTTATCAATGTAAAATTTCTTTCTTCTGTTCCAAACTGTCATTCATTTTTATTATCAGTAGCAAGCGTGCGTTCTACCCTCACGCGGCAGTGGTTGTTGTCATCCCAGACAAATTCCTCTTTATCAATAAAAAGCCTGTCATGTTCAAGGCGAATCTTTGCGCCATTGTCCTTCTCATGCTGTGCACTTTCCCACAGTTTCTTACGCTTATGTAAAGTCGCCTGGGAATAATCATGTGATAAAGAAGTATTGCTGCCCTTTAGTTTCTTGCAGTTCCTAAATAAATTCATTTTTTCATTGTAGTCGAAGAAACGAACGATCACTGGGCGCACCTTGTCCACGCCCTTCTTTCCGAGCCTGTGTATCCATTCTACCGTGTTAACTCTGACACCAAGGCGTTCGTGGAACACATCGTCCAATACTTTCTTCTTAAGTTCGACGCTAGTTTCACTATCAGCTTCCGATACTCCGAATACGAGAAGATTGTTTCGACGACCTCGGTCTTCCATCTCGACTATATTCTGTTGCTGTGAACGGATAGTTACTCCCAGGTCATGCACCAATGCTTTTAGTTTTTCTTCTTTTTTGCGCATATTCAATAAATTGCTCTCAATGTCTAGCATCTTCTCATTCACTTTTTTAAATTGCTGGGAAAGCAAACTCTGGTTTTCTTTAACTTGCCTCATGTCCTCTATAAGCGCGTTCTGTCCTTTCAAGAGCTCACTCAACATTTTTTCGACAGTATAAGGCCCAGGATTTCGCTCAACATCACCAGCAAGTATCAACAACAATGAAATGCATTCCAGTACAAGATCAACACACACTGTGGGGCACGGGAGAACAATAATGAACCTATCATCACTTCTAAAACATTTTTGTTGTTTACTAACCTGTAAGAACAGGACAAAAGGTTCAGCTGGCTTCATTCTGGAGGCCTCGCCGTGCCCACACGAAGGCTCGATGAAGACTGAGCTTAAATAGCCGGTGCTGTCTGTTATCATCGACGAAGTTGTCGTCCCAGGAAGCGCATGCGGCAGTCCGTTCCATGCGGTAGCTTTCCACGCAGGCAGCCGCAAAATATGAGCGTCGTAGCTGTCGGAAACAAAGCACGTACTTGAGGCGTGATCCGATGTTGAAGCATGGCACAGGAAGGCCTGTAAGAACAGGACAAAAGGTTCAGCTGGCTTCATTCTGAAGGCCTCGCCGTGCCCACACGAAGGCTCGATGAAGACTGAGCTTAAATAGCCGGTGCTGTCTGTTATCATCGACGAAGTTGTCGTCCCAGGAAGCGCATGCGCCAGTCCGTTCCATGCGGTAGCTTTCCACGCAGGCAGCCGCAAAAGATGAGCGTCGTAGCTGTCGGCAACAAAGCACGTACTTAAGGCGTGATCCGATGTTGAAGCATGGCACAGGAAGTCCTGTAAGAACAGGACAAAAGGTTCAGCTGGCTTCATTCTGAAGGCCTCGCCGTGCCCACAACTTTATCGCAAGCCGTTTGTAAATGCTGCGTTCAGGCGATGTCTTTCATAAAGTGTTTCCAGATGGCGAGGAATTTTTGTTGGGAGTCCTGATCGCAGATGTGGGTCGATGGAGTACAGAAACTGGTAATGATGTGTCGCCAAGCTCCATAGCCGACACACTTCTCCGGAAGCAAACCGTTAGCCATTTAAGATGCATCAGATTTCGTGAAGGAACCGAATGTACCTACGACGTTGGTGGCCTTTACGGGCCGCTTCATCTGCTTTTTCGTTGGCCAGAATGCCACAGTGCGCTGGTATCCATTGAAATGTTATGGAGTGGCCTGCAACAATAGCCAAATAATGTAGATACCCGATGTCAAGGGAACCTCGCTGAGGGCTGGTTTTGTTCAGCAGGTTCGACAGGATATGTAGAGATCTTTGCTTTGGAGTCGGTAGAGATAACCCAGCTGCCGGGAGTTTGGTACAGGATATAGGAAACAGCTTGTTTAATGCCGTTAAGCTCATATGTCGTAGAAGATGTCTTTCGCTGCAGTCGGTAAGAAAGAACGTGGCTTGTTGAGGGCACGTAAAGGCCACAAGAAGAAGTTGCTTGCATATTTGAACCGTCGGTGAAGATGGTAGTATGCACCATATACTACTCGGCTAAGTACGCGAGAGTAGCTTGCAGAAGTGCTGCCTGTGGCATACGTCTCTTTGCATTCACGCCTGGAACAAGCTGCTTCAATTCAATTCGATGTTTATTTTCTAGAAAGTGCCTGGAGGGTCTTCTTGGCTAAAAGCCCCTCATGCAGCTTGACTAAGGCCAAGAAGACCATTACATAGCAGTATCTGTAACATCATAATATATTTAAAACAGACACGTTACCTGTAATTTGCAACAATAATTAAAGATCCTTAGATCCTTAGATTAAGATCCTTAGCACTGAAATTACAGCAGGTAAACAACATAAGTGAAACAACATATGTCAGAAAGTACATTTCAAGAACGTGACAACAGCATTGTACAATAATTTAGTAGAAATAAAGTACAAGAAGAGAAAGGAAGAGAAAAGAAAACATAATAAAGTGTAACAAAACAAAAGTATTACCGAAACACGGCAATTACAAGAAAACAGACCTCAAACCTCTTCTACTCAATCCTAGAGTGGGTGTATTTTTGTTTAGTAAAAATGGGAGGTTATGTGACAGGGCTTGATATATATAAAATGTTCGGAACCTTGGGATTTCCCTCAAATCTCTATTTCTTGTGGGTGCGTTAATATCATGGCGCTGCAGAGATGCTAATGACATTAGTTGGTTGACTGCTCTAAGGGAGGAAAAGTAAAGTGTTTTCAACAGGCGGAATTCATATATATTCTCAGCACGAAGTATTTCAAATGACCTGACTTTAGAGACGACAGTGTCCGAGGGAAAAGGTCAGAGGCAGTAGTTTCTGTGGCTGATTAATAGTGGGGAGGGGCAGGAGCTGCACAGCTTGGCCAAAGCCAGAGTTGCAGTGAGTTAGGTGGACGCGGTGTAGGGAGTGCTTCCCTTGGATGACATGGCGGAGGTGGTTAAGGAAACGAATGGGAATGTTATGGTACATTTGCAATCAATCTGACAGCACGTTTCTGTGCAACTAATATCTTGTGCTTGCTTTGTTTTGTTGTGTTACCCCAGGCACTTATGCAGTAGGTAATAATAGGAAGTAAATATGCATTATAGATACAAATCTTTATCTTTGCTGGAAGTGTTTATCTATGTCGACATGGGACACCACTGACTTGGTTCATTTTCTTGCGTATAGTGCATATATTTGTCCCAACTCAGGGTTTCCGTGAGCACCATACCGAGACATTTTATAGTGTCTACAACTTCAATTTAGTGTTGCCCAGCATGATATATATATTTATGAATTTGTTTGTTTGTTTGTTTGTTTATGGGGTTTAACGTCCCAAAGCGACTAAGGCTATGAGAGACTCCGTAGTGGAGGGCTCCGGAAATTTCGACCACCTGGGGTTCTTTAACGTGCACTGACATCGCACAGTACACCGGCCTCGAATTTCTCCTCCAAAGAAATTCAACCGCCGCGGCTGGGATCGAACCCGCGTCTTTCGGGACAGCAGCCGAGCCCCATAGCCACTGAGCCACTGCGGCGGCCATTTTTATGAAGATAGGCTTTTTCATTGGACGAAACATAATTGCATTAGTTTTGCTAGCATTTACTCTTAATCAATGCTTTCCCGAATATTCGCGCAAATATTCTAAAAATTGGTTTCCCCGCAAAAATAGATCTCTTTTATTATCACTGGGCAAAACCATTGTGAGATCGTCGGTGGTGGTGGTGGAAAACGTATATTTGCTCTATTTTACAGTATTGTTTTGCCGCTTCAGAAGGAGTTTTACATCTTCTCTTCAGGGTCGGTTCCTCTAGTCCAGGGCTCCGCTGAGGGTAGCTGCCCTGCGTGTACGCCTTACTAGTTCTTGTTGGACTTTCAGGATGTCGCTGGATATGTTTGGTTTGGTTTATGGGGTTTAACGTCCCAAAGCGACTGAGGCTATGAGAGACGCCGTAGTGAAGGGCTCCGGAAATTTCGACCACCTGGGGTTCTTTAACGTGCACTGACATCGCACAGTACACGGGCCTCTAGAATTTCTCCTCCAAAGAAATTCCAGCCGCCGCGGCCGGGATCGAACCCGCGTCTTTCGGGTCAGCAGCCGAGCACCATAACCGCTGAGCCACCGCGGCGGCTGTCGCTGGATAGCATCCTCTCCCATTGTTCCGCACTCGGGTTTTCTATCGTGGCTAGCTCGTCTATTTTCTGGCAAGTCCATGTAGTATGGTATAGGGTTGGATTGTCTCCACACCACGGGCACTCGCTCTTGTACTGCGTGGGGTAGATTTTACTTAGCATGTTTAGGCACGGGAATGTTCCCGTTTGTAACTGTCGCCATGCTACGGCGTCTTCTCTATTGAGTAGTTTGTGTGGGGGCGGGTATTTTCGTCTGATCCCTCTGTAGTAGTCAAGAATCTCTGTATAGCTTTGGGCTACCGGCTTGGGTTCCTCAGCGGGGTCGTGATTGTTGGATGCTCGGTTTGTTGCGTACCCTCGAGCTATCCTATCCGCCTCCTGATTTCCCATAATGTCGGTATGTCCCGGCACCCAAACTATCGTGTGTTTGGCCTAGTTGTTTTTGGTTTTGCCACTTGAGCGGAGAATGCGGGGTGCGCTGTGGCTGATTCTGCCGTTTAGGTAGTTGCGGCATGCAGCTTGTGAGTCGGTGACTGTGGTTGCGGACCTGTTGGATCGGTAGCCCTTCGCTACCGCTAGAGCCACAGCTGCCTCTTCGGCCTCGACTACCGTACAGTTCCGGATTGATACGCTGGTGATTTCTTTTAGGTCCGAGTTGATCACCGTTGCCACTTTGCTTTTCTTGTGGTTTCTGTCCTCAGTGTATGCAGCGGCGTCTACGTACACTGTGTCGTTTCTAGTTGCCAGTGTTCTTTGTACATACTCTGCTCTTGCTTCTCTTCGCACCATGTGTAGGTTCGGGTCGCCGGCGTAAGCTATTGAAGTCACAAGTAAGGGCATGCAAAATATATCATTAATATTGCAGCGAATGTTTGTAGTGTTTGTTCATTCTTCAAAGCTGCCGGCACGCCGCTTTATCGCTTTGTTTGGGATGCAAGACGCGCCTAGATTTATCTCGATTGATCGCATCCGGGAGGAGCCGATTCTACGTTGTTCCAGAGTGGTCTAGTAACTATCCAAGCTTTATCTCGAAAGTTCGCTATCAGCTTTAGAAAGAGCGTGGCCGAGAGCGGCCGGCATTCTGTTCGACGGTCGCCAAACAGGCTTGTTGCTGCCGCCGAGTGATTCAGTTCTTTGCGGGCGCTAGTCAGCCTAAATAAAGAGCTTCGTTTAGAAGCCATTCTCGCTGTTTTCCTGTTCGCCGGACTGCAGTCACCACTACGTGGCATCTGGTGGAGGTGCTGACCTGCTATCCAGCTATGCCCCTTACGATGGAACCTAGTACACAGCCAACGCCAGTCGTGCTTCGCCTGCCCCATGAGTCACCGTCTTTCCGTGGAGAACCACACGAGGATGTAGAACACTGGCTGGATGTGTACGACCGTGCGGCAGCGTTGAATGCCTGGTTCGACAACGCCAAGCTTCGAAATGTATAATGTGCATTGAGTGGCACTGCGAAAACGTCGTTTGAAATCCACGAATCTTCCCTCATGACCTGGTTGACCTTCAAGAAGTAGCTAGTGGGTACGTTCACTAGCGTCGTACGGAAGGAAAGATCGGAGGTCCTGCTGCAAGCAAGAATTCAACGCCCAAACGAGACCGTGACTGCGTATGTGGAACATATGAAACGCCTTTTCAAGCGCGCCAACCCTGACATGAATGAAGAAGAGAAGCTCTTCTTCCTGATGCGTGGCGTAAAGGAGCAACTGTTCGCCGTCCTGATCCGGGATCCTCCAAAAACCATCGCCGAGTTCGTAGCTGAAGCTTCAGCTATCGAAAGGCCCCTGACGCCCGGACCCGACACTACAACCGACAACTTCAAGTGCTGTCGACAAGCCCCCCAGATGATACCCCTGCCAGCGGGGATAACCTTCGAGATCTAATAAGCGAAATTGTTCGCGAAGAACTTCGTCGACTGCTGCCATCCGCAATACAGCCGACGCAGGAGGCTCAGGTGGCGTCGCTCACGGACGTTATCCGCGAAGAATTGGCTCCCTGTCACCAACGACACCAACGAAAGCTACAGCCATGACCTACGCCGCAGCACTACGCAGTCCTCCGCCTCAACGAGATTCCCCCCATGCCGTTTTCGACGGGCGCCAGCTCTAAAAGAACGACGGCCCCTAGCTCCCGTACGCCCACATTGCGAGCGACGCAACAGCTTCAGGAAATGCGACGAGTGAAACATTCCTGACAACCGCCCACTGTGTCTCTACTCTGGCCACGTCGGGCACATACTTCACCACTGCCCGTACAGACGCATGGGCCTGCGATGTTTCGACATCGGCGCCCCACGTCCACTGCCCGGCCAGCGACCACGGGAAATCGACGACAACCTGCGGAGGGGAGTACGGGTCGTCAAGCCGTTTTTCCCGGTCGCCGTCACCGTCCACCGCACGTTTTGCATCACCAGGCCGCAGCTACTTAGCAGTTGTCCCAGGAAGGCCCCCTAGCCTGCGTAGGGCAACTAAACAAAAGCAACTTGTGGAGGTCAGGTTGCTTTCCGACGAAAAGACGAAGATCCTCCAGTGAATGCACGCCGTATGAAGACGCCGCACCCACTGCGCCGACGCCGCATACAATGACAACCTCGACCACGACACGAAACTGCCTTCAAAACGACGCCGCCACCAATAAATGCTTCGACCGCACGCCCTACCAACGATTCACATACCCGAAGCCGTAACCCGACGCCGAGAACGACGTGCAACGCCAGAGCGTGGTCATCCAACTTAAAAGTTGCTATCGACGGTCTGAAAGTCTGAAAGACGGTCTAGTCGACACAGGAGCCGATTATTCGATGATGAATGGACAATTCGTTGCGCAGTTGAGGAAAGTAACGTCCGCTTGGGACGGCCCACAAATTCGCACTGCAGGGGCCACCTCATTACGCCATCAGGACGATGCACAGCGCGAGTGACTCTCAAGGGACAGTCAGGGACAAAAGTCTCCGGAACACGTGTTCCTAAAACGAAGCTTATAGCTCTACTATAAGACAGCGGCTGGAGACCGCACCTGTGGAGATGAAAGAACAAAATTTAACTTTTACCTCCACAAGGGTGGTCTCCAGCCGCCGACTAATAGCAGAGCTATCGGCTTCGTTAGAGGAACACGTGGTGCGGAGACTTTTGTCGCCGACTGGACATACCTATCCCGCGACCTTCGTAGCGCTACGCCAATGTTCCCGCGAAGTGACCTTGGGCATGGATTTCCTCAATAAGCATCAGGCGATCATCGACCTGCGATTCAAGCTGATCGCACTTTCCACGGACGAGGCCATCCCGTCGATGAGGACTCCGGAACATCGCGTTGCACTTAGTGTCCTGGAGGAACAAATGAGTGTCCCGCCTCGCTCCAGCGTCATCGTCACCGTAGGCGCCACGTAAGCGAATAACACTGAAGCCATAATAGAAGGAAACATGCAGTTGCTTCTCAACCGAGGAATCGGCATTGCAAGAGGCATCGCACATTTCCGCAACGGACCGGCCGAAGTACTGCTGACTAACTTCAGCGATCGAATACCGGAACGTTAACAGAGGAACGACGATTGCTTTCCTCGACAAAATATCTGACGTACGAGACTTCTTCGCTCTTTCCGACCCATCCGTAGAAGATTCGCCTGTCTAGGAGAACTCGCCCACTTTCAGCATAATCCCAGCCATGCCCCGGAACAGGCAAGACCAGATCCGCAATCTCCTTCGAAGCTACAGCGATTGCTTCTCGTCATCGCCGAAGATCCGGCAAACGCCTATTACCAAGTATCGCATTATAACCGACCAGCACGCCAGACCTCTCTGGCAAAGTCGCTACCGAGTGTCACCGCGAGAACGACAAGCCATCCGGGATCAAGTGGAAGAAACTCTGCGCGACGACGGTATTCAGCCTTCAAAGAGCGCCTGCGCGGCACCGGTTGTTCTAGTGAGAAAGAAAGACGGTGCACTTCGATTCTGCGTTGATTACCACCGCTTGAACGACATCTCAAAGAAGGACGTCTACCCTCTCCCCCGCGTCGACGATACACTGGACCGGCTCTGCAACGGTAAGTATTTCTCATCGATGGACCTTAAGAGCGGCTACTGGCAAATTGAGATCGATGAAAGAGATCGGGAGAAGACTGTATTCATCACTCCAGATGGCCTCTTCGAGTTCAAGGTGACGCCGTTTGGTCTCTGTTCCACACCAGCCACATTTCGGCGAGTAATGGATACAGTGCTGGCAGGCCTGAAGTGGCAGATTTTTCTGCTATATTTAGAATACGTCATTGTCTTCGCCTGTAACTTCTAGGAGCACCTAAAAAAGGCTTCGAACAGTACTAGACGCAATCCAATTTTCTGGGCTAACCTCGAAAGCAGAGAAGTGCCATTTTGCCTATGAAGAGCTGCTGTTTCTAGGCCACATCGTTTGCAAGGAGGTAGTTCGCCCCGACCCGCAGAAAACGTCTGCTATCGCAATGTTTCCACCGCCAGCTGATAAGAAAGCTGTGCGCAGATCCCTCTGACTGTGCGTGCATTACTGACGATTTGTGAATAATTTTTCGCGCATCGCCGAGCCAATGACCCACCTGACAAAGGCAGACGCGCCATTTAAATGGGAAGCATCGCAAGTGGAAGCCTTCAAGGAACTTCAGCGTTGTTTACAGTACCCACCTATCCTCGCGCACTTTGACGAAAATGTCGAGACTGAAATTCATACCGACGCAAGTAGCGGGGGCATAGGCGCTGTCCTCGTTCAGAAAACTGACGGACTGGAGAACGTCATCGCGTACGCTAGCCGTTCCCTGTCCAACGCCGCGGCTAATTATTCGACAACTGAGAAGGAGTGTCTTGCCATCATCTGGGCTACGTCGAAATTCCGCCCCTACCTGTACGGACGACCGTTCAAGGTGGTCAGCGATCACCACGCACTGTGCTGGCTCGCCAGTTTGAAGGACCCCTCCGGCCGCCTCACTCGATGGAGCCTGCTCCTCCAGGAGTTTGACGGCACCGTCGTTTACAATTCCGGGCGCAAGCACTCTGACGCCGACTGCCTGTCATTATCCTCATTCTGTTTACAGAATGACGTCCTCATGAAGAAGAACTTTGCAGCGAACAAGACAGCCTACCTCCTTGCGCCTGTGAGTCTGCGCGAAGAAGTTCTTCACGCTTCACACGACGAGCCGACAGATGGACATCTCGAGTTTTCTCGCACCCTCCGCCGCATTCAAGACAAATATTACTCGCCCCGACTGTCTGCCGATGTCGCACATTATGTGAAAACCTGCCGAGATTGTCAGCGACGAAAGACCCCTCCAACCCGACCAGCAGTATTTCTGAATCCCATTAAACCCCCCTCAAGGCCCTTTCAGCAGATCGGCATGGACTTGCTTGACCCTTTCCCGAAGTATACATCAGTAAATAAGTGGATCAATATAGCGACCGACTACCTGACCGGCTAAGCCGAGGCAAAAGCCCTACCGAGCGGAACAGCAATAGAAGTGGCCAAATTTTTCGTGGAGTGTATTCTTCTGCGACACGGCGCCCCCGATGTACTCATCACGGAGAGAGGAACAGCCTTCACGGCAGAACTGACGAAAGCCATCCTGCGTTACAGCCAAACCAGCCACCGGAGGACAACTGTATACCATCCGCAGACCAACGGACTGACCGAGCGCCTGAACAAAACGATCACCGATATGCTCGGCATGTATGTCGATGATGAACACAAGACCTGGGACGTTATCCTGCCTTACAACGTCTTCGCATACAACACCGCAGTGCAAGAGACCACCCAGATGACGCCTTTTAGGCTCGTCCATGGCAGAGAGGCCACGACCACGCTAGACGCCATGCTGCTCAATGTTACCGAAGAAGACAGCGTCGGTGTCGCAGCCTACCTTCAACGCGCAGACGTAGCCCGAAGACTTGCCAGATTACGGATCAAAGACCAGCAGCGGACCGACACCAGACGCTGCAACCTACGAAGACGCAACGCAGAATACAATCCAGGAGACCGATTCTGGGTTTGGACGCCTATCCGCCGCCGCGGATGGAGTGAAAAGCTTTTGCGCCGCTATTTCGGCCCGTACAAGGCTCTTCGTCGGCTAGGTGAATTGGACTATGAAGTCGTCCGTGACGAAATGACTGCATTCCAGCGACGCCGCGTGCGATCAGAAGTTGTTCACGACGTCCGTCTAAAGCCATAGTATGTGCGCTAAAGGACGCCGTGTTTCCGCACCCAGTGTATATTTTTCCACAATCTGTTTTTGATTGTTTGTAGCCGTATTATGTTCTAAAGCATCGGGTCGATGCTTCTTTGAGAGTGGAGTAATGCCACGAATGATTGTAGTGTTTGTTCATTCTTCAAAGCTGCCGGCACGCCGCTTTATCGCTTTGTTTGGGATGGAAGACGCGCCTAGATTTATCTCTATTGATCGCATCCAGGCGGAGCCAATTCGACGTTGTTCTAGAGTGATCTAGTAAGTTTCCAAGCTCTGTCTGGAAAGTTCGCTATCAGACTTAAATAGAGCGTGGCCGACAGCGGCGGGGATTCTGTTCGACGACCGCCGAGCACGCTTGTTGCTACGCCGCCGCCGAGTGATTCAGTTCTTTGCGGGCGCAAGTCAGCCCGAATAAAGAGTTTCGTTTCGAAGACATCCTCGCTGTTTTACTGTTGGCTATAATTCAGTCATCACAACGTGACAATATAGATATTGAAGCGTAAGGGGCCTAAAATGTTGCCCAGTGGGACTACAGAAAAAAAATAGGTTTTAATGTTGACGATGTGCGGCCATTGAGAAAAATTTGGATACGGTTTTATAGGTAGAATTTAATTAAATATAAACCTATCCCTTTCATTCCAGAATGAAGTAACGTATGCAGTTGCAGACGATGGTGGACAAAGTCAAATGCCTTTGTAAAATCAATATAACTTCCAAGAACAATTTTTTGGTCCTCAAAGAAATCTATGGTCAGTTTCTTTTGTTTATTAAGCGGGATTTCCGTTGATCTCCCTTGCCTGAATCCGTATTGACAGTCAAAAAGGACTAAATGTTTTCCTTAAAATTTGGTTAGTCTGGTCTAAATAATTTTTTCTAATCCCTTGGACAGTATAGGAAAAACTGGAATCGGTCATTTTTTCATTTGGTTCCTGCAGCAGACCTTTAATTTTTACATTCCTGTGCATTGCTCAGGCTTCGCTAACCAGGTTTGGGAATCAATTAATCCCTTTCGACGGCGTGCAATTGCCACCTTTCATTTCATTATATTTCTTGGGTGTGCTGTTTTCTGTTATTGTAGTGGAAAAAAGTTTGTCCGCTTCATCAAGTCGCTCGCTACAAAATCCAGGTTTGCCTTGATTTCCTCCAGCTCAGTGTTCAAGGAGCGCTCGTCTGAGCGAAAGTTTCTCGCCATTGTTTCTCTTTGGAATTTCAACTCTGCTTTCAGTTCGCCCCGCCGCGGTGGCTCAGTGGTTATGGTGCTCGGCTGCTGACCCGAAAGACGCGGGTTCGATCCCGGCCGCGGCGGTTGAATTTCGATGGAGGAGAAACTCTAGAGGCCCGTGTGCTGTGCGATGTCAGTGCACGTTAAAGAACCCCAGGTGGTCTAAATTTCCGGCGCCCCTCATAGCCTGAGTTGCTTCGGGACTTTAAACCCCAATAAACCAAACCAAACTTTCAGTTCATCTTTCAACTTGTTAAAAAGCTTGACAGTTTCCTTCGCTGTAATATAGCGGGCGCACAAAATTCACCAAGCAACAGAAGTCACTCATGCATTTGCAGTAGTGAAGTGTTAAGAGTAGCAACGCTGAAAAAAGAAACGTTCTAGCCTGCGATATGCGGAAGAATTGCGTCACCTGCTGTTCGCAGCGGTGTCACCGCAGCCAAGTGTTGCCTTCGGGATGCGCTACCGCTTCATAGGCACCCCGACGAACACGTGATGTAGCCGTTGCACGTGGCGTAAGTTTGCTCTCGGCAAGCAGCAGGTCCCCCTCGTCGTCTGCAGTACACGCAGTGATCGTTGGTCTTACGTATCTGGATGATGGTGCGCAGAAAAGCTTGCTTCTTGCAACCACCAGGACTTCCTCGTGTGCCGATGAAACAGGGGTGCGCCGCGTGCGATGCCCCGCGATATGCGGAAGGTTATTCGCACTGTCGTCACCCCTGCTAAAGATGGGCTCTCTGCAGCGCAGTTCGGGTGTTAATACTACGCTCTCATATGCAGAGCTTTTTTGTCAGTTGCTAAATGGTCGCTACTACAGCGCAGGCATGACTATTTTTTCCGTGACATGAAGTGAACAATGGTTGCAAAACACCCACCGTTTAGTAGCATGCGGTTTGAACAAAGACCGCTGCGGCTGCGCCGCGTACCGTGATGCGCTCTAGCAGCACCGCGAATTTTCTGCTTATCGCTGCTCCGAATTCGTTTATGAAATTATTTCCTCGTGTTGGCATGGCTGCGTCTTCGGCGGTGCCGGCTGGGCAACAATATTTCTTTTCATCTGCCCAAGCTCATTTATGTTGATGTGCCTGAATGAATAATTATTTTATTTCTTTTTCATCTGCCCAAGCTCAATTACGTTGGTGTGCCTGGATATAGCAGCGTTCAAACCTTACCTGAAGTTCAAAGTCGTAGGCGACTCGTCTCACCCGCGAGTGATATCGTGCTGAAACCACGCCGCTTATTTCTTGAGCGCAAAGCACGTGTTAAGGAAAGTATTTTCGCCGAGGATAAAGAACCGCCAAGGACTCTCCACACCGTGAAAAAGTGGGAACGCCACAGTCGGGTTTGCCGTCGGTGCATTCGCGGCGGCGCATCTCGTCGTTCGGCGATTTACGCTCCCCAGCCGTCGATTACTTGCGCAGTTTTTTTTTCGTGAACTGTGCATGGTCAATGCTGTCGTGACTTCGATCGTCCATACGCGTTGATTTCGATATGGAAATTCGTGCTTTGTTTAGCGGTGGTGCAAAGAGGATTGTAAAGGCGAAAAAAAAAAGACACAAGACAGATCGATGCTGAACTTTTTAACCCCCGTCTTCCCGCTTGCCTTTACGTTTTATTATCATTCCAGTACTGAGCAGGAGCTCAACTAATCCACCTTGTCTTAGCCAATGTGCAACATTGTCAACTTCAGAACGGAACGTGCAGCCACTTGATGGGAAAATGTGCTTTCGGAAAACTGGAATGTTTCATCATTAGCAACTTTGTTAATATTCGTTCCATTTTTTATGCCTCTAACCATGTCCTTTCTCCATATCGCTCCCGTCTTTTATTTCATCTCGCTGTCTCTTTATTTCCATATGTATCAGCAACGCAAACACAAAACAGGAAGAAGGAGAAGATAGTACAGAGCGCTCTGTACTATCTTCTCCATATTCTCCTTCTGGCTGTTTTGTGTTCGCGCTGGTGACACATATGGATCGCAACCAGCTAGCCCGGCAGATGGCGTTATTCTTTATTTCCGCAGGCCGCAGCTCGGATGCTGCAGTGTCCGATAGCAGATGCCGCGGCAGGCAAAAAGATTTAATTGCTTTCTGTTTTTTTTTAAAATTACGACAAACCACTACATTTGACATTGGAAAAAACTATACGATTTGCACGTGTTAGTACGGACATTGTGGAAACGGCGCACGAAGAAGAAACACAGATGAGACTACCACTACATCTTATTTGTGCCATTCTTTTTTGTTATTTCAACAGCCTTTGACAGTGCCCTTCAGAAATAATGAAGCTTTACTGCACGTTCCAGCAATGTGGTGACCAGACATTTGAGTGCCCACGGCGTTCCGCAGAGACCACGCGTGTGCGCAAAATGTTAGATATTAAGCAGCAGTAGACTGAGTAGGGAATGCAATGAGCGTCGGTAGATGTGTATAAGCTATAGTGGAACCGTGGTAGTGTGCTTGCGGAAAGTAGACTTTTGATATAATGTTAAGGTTTTAAGTCCTAGGAAGAGGAGAATGATGGCCTCTGGAGTCAAGAATGATTTCATAAGCACGTCTGGCGCCGACGTCAGGGCCTCTAGGAATGAATATGCCTCCCTGTGAGGGCCACGCGTTATTGATAGTGCTGCGGCACGGAATCGAGCGACCTCGTGTCACGTCATACCTCAGCTACACAGGCGTTTTCAAGGGCAGTTCAGCTGACAGTGAGTTGAAATGAACGGAACATAGCGGTGTTAAACGACGGCGCGGACTATCGTCGAGGTCCCAAAGGAAAGTCGGGAGCCCCGGTTGAATGGGTCAGTTAACAAGACAGCAAACTGGCCGCATTGGATCTTTGAGTGTAATTTTCTGCTCTTGATTGTTATGAAATCACCCAGACGTTTCTTTCCGGGCTAGTGCAAGTTCTAACTTGCAACTTTCATTAATCGCGCATGTGCAAGCACAGAAATACGCAAAACGGTTGAAGAAAAACAGCGTGGAAGCGAGTAGGCCAGATATCATCTATTGGACTCTTTTGGCTAAGTGTAACGTTTAGCTGCGGCGTACGCAAAGCAGATATCTATCGAAGTAACTGGAATTCAATTATGTAAGGTGTGGAATGTGTATTTAAAATTAGAAATGAAGAAATGAAAACATTTTTATTCATGAATACCGCCGACGTGGTGGAATCATGTCATCAAGAGGTTGCACTGAGTTTCGTCAAGCATGCCGTGCAACTGCAATCGGCTGACGTTCAGTCCAGAGTCAGTCGAAAGCTGAACTGTCGTACATGGGTCTGCCTGTGTAACAGAAGTATACTGTGGAAGCCTCCAGAGGGAGCTGGCCGCTTCGGTCTCATCCCACACAACAGAGCTTTATCCCCTTTACGCGAGTCACTAGTTTGTGAAATCGTCACCACTAGCTCAGCCTTGAGCTTAGAGCGTAGAAACGATAATCCAAGTTAGAATATCATGTTCTAAGAACTTAAACTTGGCTGCGCTACAGGCGGACAGCTGAGTTGCGGTATGTTTCGATGCTTCGCAGCTGTGTGCTTTTATGTGCCCGCGCGGTTTCGTTTTATTGCGAAAGCAATACTACTCCCAAGAACGGCCTTTCGCGTAGCGGCGGCCACTTGGCACGTTTGACCTTTAAATGACCCCTGACGTGATATCATGTCCAGTGACGTCACAGCATGACGTCATACCGGGAGCGAGAGAGGGGCTATCAACTCGGCTCGTCAGGTACCGGCGGCTGCTTGGCCCGGCGCGCCGCGCTCCTCGCGCTAGAGGCGCCAGTGACGTTATGGCGTGACGTCATACCAGGAGCGAGAGACGGGCTACCAACTCGGCTCGTCGGGTAACGGCGGCCGCTTGGCACGGCGCCGCGCTCTTCCCACTAGAGGCGCTGCATATGCAGTATACAACACCTGCTTTCGCAACCTACCAGGCTTAACCAAAGCTAAACCCCCGCCAATTTTTTGTCATGCCACCAGTTACAAGTTCAGAGCAGCACAGGAACTCCAAAAGCCCCCGTAAGCGTTCCTCGGTCAAAGTTTAAGCCGTGGAACGTACCTGCGACGAGGAAACCATCCCTCTCTAGCCAACGTTACACAAACCTGCAGGTTAGCAAACGCACCGCTCTGCTTGTCTGCGCCGCCAACGCACCAATACGACGGGCAGCATAACTAGCGCTACGAGGACTGTTATTAGTGAATTTAAATATCTCCGTACATACTAGTCTATACTGGTCAGTCGTGACGGTCGCTCGGCGGCGACACCTGCCCCACCAGCAGCTTGGCTTGCTTCCGGCGCTGCACACTCCTCGGCGCACCTACCAATCCCGCTGCCTCAGCCTTGAAAGCATCACAGGATGGATGGGGTTGAGGCCGCTAAGTACATGTCACAGTTAGAACTTTGTTGTCGGGATCGCGAACGGGATCCGTCATGACGCTGCTGCAAAAGTAATGATGCGGCTGTGTATAGCGACGTCTTATAAAAAGCCTTCAACGTCCGTCCGGCGGTGGTTTTCATTTCGGCTGCTGGTAGACTGCACAGCTCGTGGCCAGTAATGACGAATACCACGTTTAGTTCGTTACGTCACTTTTCGGCTATTTCGTCAGCAGATGGTCGCGGGTTTGAATCAGAGCGACCGGAAAATGTTTTGCAACTTCGAAGCCAAATATCTCAGCAACAAGTGCATCTTTCGCTCCCGGGAAAGTGGACAACAAAGCCACGAAATGCCGAACTATCGGATTTTGCTAACAAAAAAAAAATGATAGCATTTTTTTCAGTGCCCCTGTAAGCTAACCCAGTCTCTGTGATTTCTACAAACTGATTTTTTTATCCATTCAGTGGTGCGTATATACTAGAGTAAGTTGCATATATCCTTAAAGTTGCTAAGCAGCGTTCCTCCTAACGATTGTGGCGGAACAATGTTGGGCTTTGATAGTATAACCTTGAAAACCTATATCTCAGTGGCTTTCCTTGGTGATCGAGGTGGTCTCATTCAACGCAGTCGTTAATCAAATACCGCTTTTGCGTTTGCACCGAATACACGTCAGGCATCTTTGCAAATTTTCTCGGGCTTTCGTGTGTACCTGCGTGTTCCTTGCCCTGTCCTTGCCGTTTCGCGCCATGATAACCTTCTGTAGCACGTAGCCCAGCAATCCCGGTACGGAATACTTTGTTCCGGCTCGTTCAGCTCAACATACCGCACGCATTCGACAATAGCGGTTGTACTTTCATTCTCCACTAAGCGGAGCAGAGGTGGCGTATCACCGTGAACCTGCATACCTTTGTGGCCCTTTTCGGGAGAACGCAAGGCAACCTGGACGATGAGACATGTCGGACACACGCAAGACGCATCGAGCCTTCAAGGAGGGAAACTAGGCGCGAAGGGTGTGTCTTTGGCCTTTGTGCTGCTGCGAATGGATGGCTGGAGGGCATAAAGGGCAAGCGGCACCGAATCGGGACCCCGCCATGACAAACGGGGCCACCACGTATACACAGTTCTGAAGGCGCACAAGTTTGCCGCCCGCCTTCCAGGTTCCTTCCGCTGGTTCGATTGGTTGCGTGCGTTGTTTTTTTATTCGCTTCTCCTTTTTGTGGCATCTACAGACGCTGCAACCACACGATACTCATGCGCATACAAGTCGTCATTTTGTTGTAACGATTTCACGCCGCGTATTGACGCCACCCTAAGGAGAGAGACAGAGAAGGCCTGTAAGGAAAACAGAGAATTTAGCCGGCGTTCGAAAATCGTTGAATGCTATGCATAGGAAAGAGAATTTGGCAGATAAAGGCGGAAGGAGAGCGCTGCGGAAAACGTAAAGCGAAACAAATAAAAAGCGGAGAAGACAAAGTGCGGCAATTAAATGCGTACTAAGCTGCATCGCCGAGTAACGATGTTACATACGCAATTATTGAGTGCATAACCCGGAAAATAGGCTAATAAAGTTCCTTGCGTGAAGAATGTGTGAGGATAATATGGAAGGTGAAACTAGAGCTCGTCAAGATGCCAAATGTCCTTTAAATATGCAAACAAAAAGTTCATTTCGTGTCTCTGTTGCCTGGGGCAGGCTAAGGGACCTAGATCACTGTCAGTCCGTTGTCAAAGGCACTGGGGAGAGCTCCATGTAATATTCATAGTACGCACGCTCGTCAGCATACGCAGGGCAGTCAAGCAGGAGATGCTCCACAGTTCCGATCGAGCCGCTGTTGCCACAAAGCGGACTGCCATGTGACCGAAACGATACCGCAAGCCGTTTGTAAATGTAGTGTTCAGGCGAAGTCGGCGATAAAGCGTTTACAGACAGCGAGGAATTCTGGGTGGGAGTCCAGACCTCATTGGGGGGTCGATTGAGTAAAAAATTGGTAGTGATGCATCGGCAAGCTTCAGAGCGTTTCTTCTGAAGCAAATATTTTAGCCATTTTGGACGCATGAGTTCGTGAAGAAAGTCCAAATATATGTCCGATGTTGGCTGCCTTTACGGGCTGCTTTATCTCCTTTTTAATAAACCTGAATACCACAGTGTGCTAATATCCAGTGAAATGTGATGCAGTGGCCTGCGGCAGTAGCCAAATGATGTAGATATCCGATGTCAAGGGAAACGAGCTGATTGCTTTTTTTTTCAGAAGGTTGTACAGGATATGCAGAGATGCTTATGAGTCGGCAAAGATAACCCATCGGTAGAGGGTTTGAAGCAGGATGAACGAAACAGCTTCTTTAATGCCGTGAAGCTCAGCTGTCGTAAAAGATGTCCTCCGCTGCAGCCGTTAAGAAAAGGCATGGCTTATTGAGGGCACATAAAGACTACAGGAAGAGGTTTCTCGAGTATTTGAACCGTCGGTGAAGATGTAGATATGCTGCGTGTACTCGCCGGTTAAGTACGCGAGAGTAGCTTGCAGAAGTGCTGCCTGTTGCATGCGGCTCTTCGCATTCACGCCTGGAATAAACTTCTTCACCTTTAGACGCAAGAGTGTCCAGGGGGGACAGGATAGAGGTAGTAGTTTCTGTGGCTGATTATTAGTGGGCAGGGGCAGGAGCTGCACAGCTTGGCCAAAGCTAGAGTTGCAGTGAGTTAGGTGGACTCGCTGTAGGAAGTGCTTATTCCCTTAGATGACATGGCGGGGGGGGGGGGGGGGGGTACAAATAGTATCCTTGGCGGCGACCACATCTAGCGGAAGACGTCCTACTTCCGCTACTATTCCTGATGCCGACGAAACCTTTGAGAGGCCAAGGCAGTTGTTCCCCGCCTCCTTGAGAATCGTCTTGCGTGTTGGAGATAATCTTTGAAGCACCGGTTGACAGTAGCGCAATGTTCCTTCAACTTACTCTTTTTCAAGCAGAACCATTGAACGGAAGTTTCTGCCCCACTATGTTCCCGCCATGAGCCTGAAAACTTGCACTGATTCCCTAGCGAAGTTGTTTGATCTGAGGTGACCACGAGAGATCAGGGACTATCACAACACCTAGAAATCGCTGAGATCGTACTTAAGGTAGTGAGCGGCCACCTAGGAGGAGGGGATATTGAGTCACTGATTTTCTGGTAAAAGCCACGCCAACACTCTTTTCAGGCGAGAGACGAAGACCTCGGGGACCGGGTACTTCGAGGTGTGCAGTAACGCTCTCTGAAGACATTGCTGTTTAATATAGCGCGAACATGACGTGGTCGAGATGCAGATGTCATCTGCATAAATCCTTATGCGTACTCCCCGCGTAAGGTTCCTTGTTATGTATATGAGGGTAATATTGGGGAGGGAAGGGGCTGGGCACTGATCCCTGACGTATGCCCCTCTCCACTGCGTGAAGAATGTTGGGCTATATGTAGTGCTTAAAAAATTTGTCGTTCTTTTAAATAGTGTCCAATCCATTCGAAAAACCTTCGGCGCAACGACGACAACACAAGAAAGAAAAGGACGACACATGCGCTCACTACCAAGAGTTTATTGGAAGAAAAGCGGCACTCCAAGGCGGTTAAATGGGCTATCGCTTCATTTTGCCTTGAATCCACGCTGGTTAAGTCCTGTGCTCACATGGCCGAGGCTAGCTCCAATAATCAGATTGAAAGGCTACAAATGGCTGGATTCCCGTGATTTGTCATTTGTGAAGTATCAGAGGCCCTCCTTAAAAAATGAAATACAAAAAGAAGCCTGTTGGCAAGCCGGGTACAAGGAACCGCTGGTTACAAGGTGGGAGTACCTTGGGAGTAGTACGGTGGGAGTAGTCGACCAACGGATGGAGTGCCTTTCTGGCAGTCACGTGGTGACTTTGTTTTCGCTTTTATTTTGTTTCGTTTAGGTTTCCGTGAATAAATGGGCCTAGTGAGAGACTACACAGCTGCAAATTAGGCCCACGGAAATAAAAATACGCGTGGGCTGTTTGCTTTCCCCGATCACTACGTATCGATGGCGGAGCGGCAAGCCGCCACGGGACTGGGTGAAAGGTTGGTCGACTCGTCCCACCGCTTTAGGAGAATTAAAAAAAAGGCGAGAGTCCGGCGATAATCCGGTTTAAATTAGGGAAATCGGCCACACAGGGCAATAATTCGAGTTTTCCAAGAACGCTCGGAACATGTAGATCGAGTTCCAGCGGTAAAAAAAAGAGTTCAGATTCCTCTTCAGTGCACCTCTAAGCACAGAACCACGTTCCCGAACGTAAGCCCCGGCGCCATTATTCCTTTACAATTATTTCTCAGTACTTCGCATTTGTTGTACCCTCATAAGCCCCATGTTTCATCATCCTGGCATCTCTTCGTCCTTTTGTCCTAAGAGACTGTTCGTGCTTTTCCGTGTGCATCTGCCCTTCGTTTACCCATACTCTGAGACAATTGCATTCGGCCACTCTGGGTATTTCCTGGCATTGCATTGTAAGAACCTAATAAGTTGTATTGTTGAAGATCACCACACCTGACTTAGCTGCGCTAAAATTGAAACCTAGAGCGTCTCCTTTGTCTCCACAGCACTTAACCTGAGTTTGCAAGTCCTCCTGGCTATTTGCCAACAGTATGAAATCGATCGCATACATTAAACCTGGAAGCCTTTGCTCAACGACCTTTCCGCCTAATCTGTACGAAAGATTATAAGCTAGATTGCTTTCTTGTAGCTTTCTTTCCATATTTATGATATAACCTAGAGCATGAACAGCAGCGATGATAGAGGGGAACCTTGTCTTAATTTTTTTCGTACCACGACAGTTGCCGTACTTTTTATCCCTTCCCATGTAATTCCATCATCTCGGAATATTTCGCGTAGAAAATCAATTAACTCATGATCGATACCTTCATCTTTCAATATGTTCCGCAGGAGTTCCCTGTTCATGTTGTCTTATGCACCGCTTATGTCCAGGAAGGGTAAATACAGAGGTCTCTTTTCCGCCTTAGCTATTTCTATGGACCGGGTAAGAGCGAACAGACTGTCATCTAAGCGCCCATCTCTTCTGGACCCATTCCGAAGTTCTGCGTGTACCTTGTTACTTTTTACCCGTGGCTACATTTTTAATTTCACTGCCTGCATTGCCAGCCTCTATATAACATCTTATCGTAATCGGTCGTTAGGATTTTGTATGCATCCTATTTCTGTTCGCTTTATAAATAAAGTTATTTTTACTCTCTCCAGCCGTGCGGAATTTGCTTGTTTGATAGCACTGTCTCCAAAGCTTTTAAAAAAGTTTCTTGCTTCTTGGACAGACTCATTAATCAGCTTGATAGGAATATTTGCTTCCGCCTTTTTCCAGTTAGGACTGGTCAGTTCTGCGCTGTCCTGTTAAGAGCATCCGGTTAAGCAGCCCAGCTAACGGCAAATATAGGAGAAAGCTTATGACAATAGGTAGCATCGTATTTAAAAGAGTTCATACTCATCTGTCATTCGAAGCCTCCTGGCCCTGATGGGATCACTGCATCATTTTACGAAATGTTTAAGCTTGTGATGCGCCACCTGTTCTGTCAGGATTTATTGAAGCCTATGGTTGCGGCATACTACTCCCCTCCCCCTCGCTCCCACATCCTTTGTGTGCTCGAACACGATACTTATACCAAATACCGATGATAGTGTAAAGCGGAAACAAAGTTTAGGTTGCCGTGCGATAAGCTCAACAAATGCAGATAAAAAAACACGTATGAAAATAGTTGCTAAGGGGTTGCAAACCGTAATTAGATATTGTTGGTCCTTATCAGACATGTGGCATAAAACGTAGATCTATTGTTGAGAACATTCAAGTGGCCGGGACCGCATTTAAGTGGTATGATTGCATGATCTGAGTCGTGCCATGCTGCAGTCTGATCTTGAGAAAGCATGTGACCAAAACTCACATGAAGTTATATTTGGGATATCAGAACACGTAATTTTTTTATGGGTCGTTTTGGAGGGTGAGCACACGGCTTACGCGATGAGCAATACTAGACTGATCGCGAGCAAAGTACTTAGTTTGAGGATTCTAGTTCAACGCTCAGTGCTGTAAATGTGCCCACTGTCACAATTGCTTTTCATTACACCGCATCCTTTTTCAGTAGTGTTCTCTCAAATAATTCAATCTGTGGGTTTGTGTTGCAGTCATGCGAAGAACTTCTCATATGCCGATGATACAGCCATACTCCGTATAGAGAAGGAAAGCGTTATTTGTTTATTTATTACAATATCCTCATGACCCTAGGGCGCTATAGAGGGGGGTGGGTGAAGAAAAGAAAAGTAGATAGTAAAAACTACAGGCAGAATGCAAAAATTATGATGCAGAGGCTTGTTCGATGACATAATTGGTCATAAGTGGCATGAAGGATGACGCGTCTTCATGCAGGCGATATGGGTTGGAAGGTGGTTCCACTGGTTGCTAGTCTTCGATAAGAAAGAATTAAAGTGCACATACGTTTTTGGAGACAGGAAACAGGGGAGGTGAATAACTGTTGTAGCCGCGGCGAGCGAAGCAGAGGCAGAGCGACTAAGCAACATGTTTATTCGGCATGCTGGGCCGTACAGATTAAGAGACACGCACGAGCGACCTGCTCGCTGACTTCTTAACAAGTGAGCAACGCTCCCACTCTCGGCGTTGCCATTCACACACGTCACAGCATCACGTGACATTTTTTATTCCATTTATTTCCATCAAAGATGGGAGAGGCGAGGCAAAAAGCTGCGATAGCAGCTTGACAAGTCCTCGTCCCCTACAAAGCAGCAGCAGCACACGCCGACAACCCGACACATCTTACATCAAAGAAACAAAACAGAAAAATAAGAAAAACAGATATATATGATAAAGTATAGAATATACTGCTCGTACAATAAAAAAAAAGAAAAAAAATGTACGACTTGCACACAAAAAGCATACACTTCTTAACAAATTGATAAGAAAGGTATGTACACTGAACGCAGTTCTTTTATGCGAAAAAAAAGTGAATACAAGTTTCTAAGTAGGAGGAAGATTAGGTACTAATATCAAACAAGGAAGCATTGAACTCTGTAAGTACACTGTAAAGAAAAATGTGATGGTAAAAAGGAGCGCACAAATGTAATACAGCAACATAAAGGGGACATTGGTTGTTAGTTCATAACAAACAAAGCATTCACAAATGTATGCATTCATGACAGCTGGATTAGGCAAAGCTGAATGAGAACTGAATTAGAAAATTAAACATTACACAGCAATTGCACACAATGAGATCACATGACACTTCATTCCCTTTTCCCCCTAACTGTTTTACACCAGCTCTATGGGGTATAACGATCAGGAGGCTTCCGAGAACGAGCACTGCGCCGAAGAGGTGGCGTGTTCGGAGGTGGCGCATGCTCCCGGAGCGGTGGTGCAGGCAGCGTGGACCTTGCAGGTGACCTGGTGTTCTGTCCCGGCAACGTAGATGCTTGGGCAGGCTGTGCTCCTGGTGAATCCTGTGGCTCAGACGTTTCCAAGGAAGGGATCTTAGCAGACGACTCTTCCGGTACAGAATCAGACATTGAACTAGGCACAGAAGGATACACAGTTGGCCCGAATTCAACACTTTGAAACGAACACGGACGTAGGTTGTCAGCATGCACAAACCTTTGTTGCTGCCCTATTCTAACATTGTAGGTGGATGCACTGCACCGCTGTTCTACAACGCCCCGCAACCACTTTTCCTCCCCTGGACGCAGGCCTTGCACGAGCACATGGTCGCCTTCCTCAAATGATCTCCATGACCGCCCTCTCTCGTTAGCCTTCTCTTTCGTCTGGTAGAACCTGTCCTTCATACGTTTTTCCAAGTTCGGTTCGAGAAAGGTCAGGCGTGTGCGCGGCTTCCATGACAGAAACAATTCCGCGGGTGTCAGCTCCGTGGTTGCGGTCGGTGTGTTTCGGTACGTGAACAGAAATTGGTCAACCCGATGTTGCAAGGTTTTCTTGATCCCTATTCTTCTCTCGTCGAGAACCTGTCTCAAAAGGTCCCGTTTAATGGTCTGTACGTACCGCTGTGCGCTCCCATTTGATGCGGGGTGGTACGGTGGCGTCCTGGTATGCCGCACCCCATTCCTGCGGAGAAAGTCTGCGAAATTCTTGGCACAGAACTGTGGACCATTGTCCGTAACTACTTCTTCCGGCAGGCAGTAGGCCGCAAAGACACTCCGCAGCTTTTCAATGGTCTTCTCGGTAGAGGTAGGTGGCATGACGAACACTTCTGTCCACTTGGAATGCACATCCACTAGAACTAGGAGCCATTGGTTATCTGTAAAAGCAATGTCCAGATGAATTCTTTGCCATCTGCGAGTTGGCCAACCCCAAGCTAGCAGTGGAATACGTGGCGGAGCATTTTGTGTTAACTGACATGTGTCACAGCTTTTAACAATCTGCTCAATGTCCTCCGTGAGCTGAGGCCACCACACAAAGCTACGGGCGAGCATTTTCATGCGCGTCATCCCGGAGTGTCCTTCGTGCAAAAGATGCAACACTTGTTTGCGCAGCCCACGAGGTATAATCACTCGATTTCCCCATGTAACACACTGCTGATCTACAGATAGCTCATGTCGCCGAATGAAATAAGGCATTAGGTCACCATCTGTGACATGCGGCGGCCAACCACTCATAGTATAGCACAGCACTTTCGACAATACTCTGTCAGTTCGAGTGCACTTCTGAATTTCAACAGCAGACAACGGCACTTCATCAACAACTGAAAAGAAATGTGCATAATCCGAGACATCATTGCGATTTGCAAGTGGTAACCGTGAAAAACCGTCAGCATTTCCAACCTCTCGACCTTTGCGGTAAACCCAACGATAATCGTACGCTGCAAGCAGTAAAGCCCAGCGCTGCATGCGGGCTGCTGTCACCACTAGTACCGGCTTACCATGAGCGAAAAAGCCTACCAATGGCTGATGGTCGGAATAAATCGCAAAGCGATGCCCGAACAGATATTTGTGGAACTTTTTCAGCCCAAAAACAAAGGCCAAGGCTTCTTTTTCGATGTGAGCATACCCCTGCTCTGCTTTACTTAATGTTCTGGAAGCATAAGCAATTGGCCTTTCGTCGCTTAAAGAATGGCTCCTACGCCGTAAGCCGAAGCGTCGCACACTAGTCCTATCGGCTTTTTCTGGCCGTAGTATGTCAGCACATTGCTTTGTGTCGACCAGCTCTTACTTTCTTGAAATGCTTGCTCAGCTTTCTGTGTCCACTGAAATCCCTTTTCTTTTTTTAGAGCATTGTACAGAGGCTTAAGCTTAGCTGACATGTTCGGTACGAACTTCCCGTAGAAGTTAATCAAGCCCAGGTAAGCTCGCAACTGTGCCGCATCCTTTGGATTTGGTGCCTCTTATCGCTTTCACCTTTTCATCTGATGGCCGAACGCCCTTGTCGTCCAGAATGTGGCCTAGGTAAGAGACAGACGTCTGAAAGAATCTGCACTTTTCCTTTTGCAATCGTATACCTCTCTCTAGAAAACGTTACAACACCTTTTCTACTCGATGAAAACATTCGTCAAATGTTGAACTCGCGATAAGTACATCATCCAAGTAGCAGCTTACCCGCTCAAGCCCTTTTAACACATCATCCATGACAGACTGGAAAATAGCAGGTGCACTTGTGATGCCATAGGGCAAGCGCATGTACTTGAAAAGCCCCAGGTGTGTATTGACAACCACCATTGATTGTGCCTCCGGATGCAGTTCCAGCTGCTGATACGCTGTCGACAAATCAAGCACTGTGAAATACTTGCATCCTGACAACTTTGCAAACAAATCTTCCATCACGGGAAGCGGATAATGGTCAGTTAGCAGGCACGGATTCAATGTAACCTTGAAGTCCCCACACACTCTGACTTTGTTGTTCGCCTTAGGCACAACAACTCGGGGCGTCGCCCAGTCGCTTTTCTGTACAGGGACCAGCACTCCTCTGTTTACAAGAGACTGCAATTCAAGTGACACGGTTTCCCTCAAAGAAAATGGCACCTGTCGCGCCTTGAAAAATACGGGGTTGATCCCCTCCTTCGAAACCAGCCTGACTGGACTACCTTTTATCAGCCCCAGGGTGGGCTCGAACACCTTTGCGTACTTCTCAAGTAGCGCCGTAACTTTGTCTAAACACACGCCATGCACACTTGACCAGTCTAGCTTAAGAGCCTCCAGCCAGTCACGTCCTAGCAACGCAGTGTCGCTATTGTTGTGGGTTTTAACAGCAATGAGCGTAAGTTGTTTGCACTGATCATTATGTTCGACTGGAACCGTCAACTTCCCTGTGACTGTTAGCGGCGACCCACCGTACGTCCCCAGATTTATGTGGCAAGGCTCTTTAGGTAGGCTGGGCCAGAATTTCCTGTATAGCGTTTCTGGCACAATGGAAACAGACGCACCTGTGTCTATTTGCACGTTAACATTCTTCTTGGCTACCTTAAGGCAGATTTAATAATGCCCTGGGCGTTCTGCACAAGAATAGACATTGTACAACAACACTTCGTCACAATCCGTGTCCTCCATAGCTACCGAATTAGCCGCGTCTCTAGACTTGAACTTGCACATTTTCATTTTCGCCAAGTGTTCGTAACGCTTGCATGCACGACAACGATACTTGCGAAATTTGCAGTTCGATGCTTCGTGCGCTGAGCCACACCGGAAACAGTCCGGCGATTCAGACACTCGGTCCCTTGCTAGTCCTGCACCGGATGAACGCTGCTGCTGGCGTTTCCCACCGCCTGGCTTATGACGTACGGCGTCGACTGTACCTTGCGTCCCCGTCGGCTGGAATTCCCGACTTTCCTTCTGCGCTAGCTCGATGCTTTTCGCAACGTCGCAGGCATCCGAAAACGTCAACTTGCTTCTCTTCAGCAACTCTGCTTGCGTTGCACTGTCGCAGAGGCCCACTATAAAGCGGTCTCGCAGACCCTCATCGAGGAATTCTCCGAATTCGCATGAAGCTGTCAATCGCCTCAACTCCACTGCATATGCTGCTATGGACTCTCCCTGACGCTGGCACCGCCAATTAAATTTGAATCGTTCTGCGATGACCATGAACTTTGGGGTGAAATGACTTCGCAGCACTTCTACGAGTTCCGCATAAGTCTTGTACTCTGGCTTGCTAGGCTCTAGCAAAGTCTTCAGCGTCTTGTAAGGCTTCTTGCCTATTGCCGTAATAAACATCGAGACCTTGAGGTCGTCGCTCACCTTGGTGGCCTTCAGGAAGTGCTCGAACCTTTCCACGTAGGACCCAAAGTCCTCGTCTCCGTCCTCGACGAACTGGTCGAAACTTCCAAGCGTTGCCATCCCTGTGCCTCGCCCGAACGCTCTCCACGAACGCCGGTGCTTCCACGAACGCCGCGATGAGTTTCACGCAGTCCAGCAGGATCACGAACGCCGCGATGCGTTTTACGTAGTCCAGCAGGATCCCATCCTCGTCGCCAATTATGTTGTAGCCGCGGCGAGCGAAGCAGAGGCAGAGCGACTAAGCAACATGTTTATTCGGCATGCTGGGCCGTACAGATTAAGAGACACGCACGAGCGACCTGCTCGCTGACTTCTTAACAAGTGAGCAACGCTCCCACTCTCGGCGTTGCCATTCACACACGTCACAGCATCACGTGACATTACATACCAATCGCACACAATGAGATCACATGACACTTCAATAACAAAGCTGAAAAATGGGGGCAAAACAAATTCCAGCGTTTGCTGAAGCAGTTGCATGCAATTTCTTTCTTGTCAGCAATGTATGCCACGCGATGCAGGTTTTGCACTGTTCACGCAAAGAAAACTAGTAACTACTTCTTAGTGCAGCTACCAAGAACATGGTGTCTGAGTGCTATCGTTGCCGATTTTGCCCACTCCCTTTTGTTGTTGTTATCCGGTGATATTGGAACAAACCCCAGTCCTGATTCTGTCGCCATCCTTGCCGAGCTGCAAAAAATTTCAGCCAGTCAATCTCAACTCATCGCCGATGTGGGTGAACTAAAAAACCAACTACTAACGACAAACCAAACCATCTCCAATCTGAACGAAAGAATGACCGATCTCGAGAATCACTACCAAACCCTAAAAACCTCACAAACAGACCTTGATACTGTCCAAACTAACGCCGCCCAGACAGCCTGCTGAGTCTCTGCACTAGAAACACGCCCACACGACGCCGAAAATCGATCGCTGTGGAACAATATAATATTTTATGGCCTTGAAGACACTAATGCGACCGAAACATATGCTGAGGCTGAAGAAATAATCATTCGTCACTGCCAGGATCGCCTTAACATATCAATCGACCCTAAAGAAATAGAACGCGCACATCGTCCTGGACGCCACTCTGACGACCGCTGCCGCCCAATGATAACAAAATTCACGTCCTACAAAACTAAAGACAATATTCTCTCAAATGCCCGGAAACTAAAGAACACATCATATAGTATCGGTGAAGACTTCTCTCGTTCTGTTCAAACAGCTCGTAGCCACCGTGTAGCATTCGCCAAATTAAGAAAGCCTAATTTTCACTTCGCTACAAGACATTACACACCGGTGCTAAACGTTGCATGTAGGATATCCCATCGCAGACGGTTAAGGCAATACCATAGCGGTCACCTCTCCCAAAAGTAATCAATACCCGTCCCCGTACTTTGCCAAGTAGGCGTCTTTCGTTCTCTGTAACCTTCACTTCGTTCTCTGTAACCTTGTTGGTCATGTCCCTGTTGGAATTTATGATTATTTAGTGAAAGCAATCCTTTTCTTACGTACCCAATTATTAACGTGATATTTACCCAGCGTCACCGA